>NC_041338.1:32508617-32681117 GCF_004354835.1 Perca flavescens
CTTGCCGTGGGATTAACTGTACTAATAAAACCGTTGAAGCCACGCTGCTGTAAAAGCTCCCCGAACGTCATTTATCAGTCTGATTGATACCCCTCACAGTGGCAGCTCCTCCACTCATATCTTTATAACGTAGCTAACCGGAGCTAACCGCTAATCAGAGCTAGCTCGTTGCCAACCGAGCCTTCAGTTCTGCGTGCCTGTATCCATTAACTGCATGTATGGACTCAAGCCCGAACAAACCCCTTCATTTTATTAAAATGGCTGTAAAAGTTTTAAACTTCAACTCAGAATTGTTTGAATGACAGAGATCAGCTGAAGGTACAGTGTAGCGTTAGCGTGCTAAGTTGATGCTTTCTCTGCGTAGTGCAGACTGATTTGCTCTCGCGAGTCATCAAATCGAGACCAAATCGCAGCCTTTGCGATTAGGAAATCGCGTTTTAACATATCGCGATATTATCGCAAATGCAATTAATCGTTCAGCCCTACTTGCAGCGTCCCCCGACAGTAGAACTCTTCAAGACGAACAATGTTATATTTTTGGCTGCCTTTTTGAAGTTACACCTCAAATGTACAGTTAGGAACACAAAGGGATCCTTTTACTTATTAATGTCTTTGAAGATTGATTGAAGTAAATGATTGACAGATATCAGCCCTTTCTCACGGTTTTTGGTGTTTTAAGCCCCCAACGTCGTCTTCCAGGCAAACTACCCTTGCATCTCAATGATCGCATTACATGTTGAGGGACTAGTTTCTCCGCAAGCGGGGGAATTTTACTTTGCTCCGGTTGGTAGTACTGCGCCGAAAGGTAAACGGAGAAGCGCACTCCGGTCGAGACACCTAGCAGTAGCCCAGTACGTTGGTATTAAAGCATTGGATTGGAAACTAAGGACTAGGCAAACATGGATCACTTGTTGATCACCAGCACTGTCTGGGAGAGAGCAAGAATTAGCGTATGTGAGTGTTTTTGTGATTCAGAATGTTGGTTATTGACAGTAATGCTGAAATAAATAATGATAAAGGCAGTTGCTGAAGAGAGAGTTAAAAGAAAACCGATTTGAAGCAAGTAGCACGCAAATTCAGTAAAGCATTTGAAATTGTGAAAAAGAGCAGAGTTGGTCGTTTTCACTGGAAAACAAACCGCCAACCGGCTCTCTGAATAGCACCGCGGCGGGTAAAGTTTGCATAACAAGTCAGTTCACTTATTTAACTGTCAGAGAGGAAGGTAACTTGACACAGTGAGCATAGTGACACCAGGGATAGAGACTTCATTCTTACCGGGGGCACCACTGTAAATAAAGCATGTTGTCACGATACAGTAAGGCATTATCGATGAAAGCATCCACTAAATCCCATGTATAGAATAAAGCCTGTCTAGATATTTAAGCTATACATCTGATCTGCACAAAGATTAGGATGGCAGAAACAAACTGTTCTAATACTACAACCTTTAGAGATATATCACCTTTCATGCAAAATTACAATACAGAGTGGTTAACGTAACACGATAAAGTAAAGAAATAAAAATGTAATACATCCTTTTTGTGATGGGAGATAGAAACGTTCGAGGTGTATTGTCATTCGCACAGTAAAGACAACTTACATGTTATACAGTGAAGCTAAAAACAAAAAAGTTAAAAGAAATTAAAAAAGGTTAAAAAACAGTTAAAGTGCACTTTGCCTAGCCAGCACTGAATGTAAAAATATGTTCTAGTATAGACCAACTTGCTTAATGACTCATAGACAGTTACACTTGAGACTTACACTTTTGATTAGGGGGTTTTCTCAGATTTTCCAGTTTATAAAGGTTTTATTGCTGTCTGGGCAAGAAGGGTAATAAAAAAAGAAGAAAAAAAAAACCTTGACAAAGTATAATCCTTTTTTTAAACAAAATAATCGTGCAATCCCACATTTAAGTCCAGAGCCGTCGTAAACTCAGCAGCCCGATATGTGTACCTGAGCTTGTCTTGTGAACGGCTGCGTTACACCTTAGGGATATAGCACTTAAATGCTGAAAACTCAGTGGCATCTTCCTTTAACTGAAGAATGCACAGACAGAGCAGAGGAGCGCTGTCTGTACGTGCCTGCAGAAGTGCAAGAAGAGATCTGGAGACAAGGAAAAAAAAACCCAATGTTTTTCTGTCTAAACACTCAGCTAGAGAACAGAGCCCTGAGGGACCCGATCTGGTGCCCTGTTTAAGTGCCCTATAAAATGATAAATATTGACGTGTAAAGACCAGTGGCTTTACACTGGGGTGTCTGCATACTGGAGGTGGTAATGCAAGCCAGTGATATTCCTTATATTGCATAGCTGGCTGCTTATGGTAAAATAAGATAAGTCATTGGGGTTTAGGCTGAAGGTGACACATCTGAAGTAGACATGGAAGCTTTATGCAGGATCGGTAATTATGCAGCCCAGTGGGAGTCCGTCCAGTGTCTGTAAGGTCACAGGTTGTATCCCAGCCAAAGTATCCAGCATGTGTGTTTCTTTTGAAACCGTTAGATTTTTTTGTAGCGCTTATAACTTGTTAAGGGCATCTGTCAGATTTTTGACATTTGTTTGACTATCTAAAGGATTTGAAAATGTCTGACCTTTGCAACTAATATCAAAAAAAGCCGGTAGCAGACAGCAACGCAGAGTTTTTTCACTGGCGCAGCTCCATACCTAAGGCCGGTTACACACTGGACGCGTCACGCGAGCGTGTCCGCCGCGTGGCATGTCCGTTTATATTTCGGCTCTCATGTTAACAGGTTAGAGCTTACACACTGCCTACGTGATACGCACGTTAGTGATGCGTGGATCGTCTCATAACCCGCAGGTCGGGTTGGGGCGTGTAAATACATTTTTTAGCCTATTAGATGATTATAAACGCTGCTTTAAATGTTTAAATTGTTTTATCACATAACCTGATTTATGGTCGTCTGTTGTTGTCAGTTAAAAGGACGATGAATCTGCACGATGATTCTGCACTTTCAGGCTGTAATAATGGATGTTTTCATTTCCATTACAGTTAGTGGTGCACTATATATCGGCCGCCGATATAATATCGGCCGATATGGTCATTTTTTTACACATCGGTATCGTTCCGATGTCAAAATAGGGCCGATCAATAGGACCGATGTGAATCATTCCTGTGTATTTGACATGTGTAGGCTTAGATGTGAGTGTGTGAGAATTTAGATTTAAATCTGACCTGTGGAGGGCAGTAATACGCTTAACAGCGTCTATACTGTTGAAATCAGAAGAAGAAGAAGTGTGGGCGGGGATGTTGGTTTTTGCAGACGGTGCGGCGAAGTGGGACACTGTAAACTTTAGTAGACCACCAGCTCTCGGTGGGCGGGAGAGATGAATGTTCGGAAATAAGAGGTTGCTGTTCGGTTGCTGCGGCCCACCGTACAGGTTAGTTTGACCAGCGGCGGCCAAAGTGGGCAGCAGCCGCGATCATGGGGGGACATTCTCAGCGGTGAAACGGGGGCTGGACCTAGCTAGGTGGAAAGCTAACGCTAGCCAGCCACCTGTTCCATCAATCCTGGTTGCAAGTGTCTGCTCATTAGACAACAAACTGGAGTACATCCAACTTAAACGAAACTCCCATCGCGACTTCAGAGACTACTGTGTTTTTCTTGTTGTGGAAACATGTCGCCGGGTAACAGTGGAGATTTTGTTAACACAGACAGAAATTAGCTGCTTGTATCCAACTAAATGCTAACTGCTGGGGAAGTTTGGGACTAGTAAATGCCGTTCTAAATTTCACGCAAATTTACAACCGTGTTTATAATCTGCTACAAATAAAGTTCAACAAATGCATACTAGCATTAGCGCTTGGTTGACTGTAAACACCTGTTTCGTATGTCGTTTTTATATGTTTTAAATGTGTAACCATTACAGCCACGGTGAAATGTTGTTTCGTGTATATGGTTGAAATGACAATAAAACACATTTGGGTTGAGTTGAATGCTGCCTCACTGTCGGTCTGTAGGTGGATGTGGCTTGGGAGTAGAGTCTAAGCAGCGAAGCAAGTGCATTCTGGGATTTGGTGTCTTTCATCCATATGAACAAAAAACACATTTTCTGGCTTATCTCGGCCTAGAAGGCACCAATTTCTATAATTTCAAGGGTTAGGCCTAACTTTTAAGTACTTGGCAGTTACTGTACTTCCAGTTCAGACTGCAAAAGCCAGTGTCTGTTCAGTCCAGTTTGTTCTGGCTCCATTTTCACATTTTACCTCTTTCAATACTTTTGGCTTTGGCCATTTAAGGCCTACTGCTGTACTTTAAAGTTTTGAACTGTTGTACAATGTTCACAGAATACAGTGACTTGGTCTCAAGTGAGTTAGATGTTTATTGTGAATACTCAGGGTTGGCTTATTCATAGTGTGAATTCAGGACACACTTGTATCCTTTTAAAAATGTATTTTTAAATAAATATTTATTTTTTCTTCTGAAAATCTGATGACAGTCATATTTTGCACACAGGTAAAGGCGCCCAATATCAGTGATTTCTGAAAATAAATCACAAAAGTAAAAAAAATGCCTTTTGGAAAATAGTTCCTTATTTGATTATCTTAAAAAATGTGTTCTATACAGAGATATCGACATCGGTAAATATCGGTATCGGCCATAACAGCAATATTAATATCGGTTATCGGTATCGGCCACAATTTTCACATCGGTGCATCACTAATTACAGTGCATGTCTATTTAATGGTCGCAGGTGCGGGGCGGGGCAGGTTGTAAAAATAGATAGTGGTGCGGGGCGGGCTTGGGCGGGCCAAATTATTTCATAAATGCGGGACCCGCGGGTTGGAAAAAAAGCCGACCTTTGACAGGAAGAAAAAAAAGATAAAATGTTCTCTATCACGTATTCCCCAAGAAAATTTGAAGTCTCCCCAAGTTAATATTAATGCTTGACCGAGATAAAACTAAAACTGGTGGCTGCCTGGAAGGAAAAAAACCTAGGCCTGTCTGAAAATCAGTTATGATTCGTCATTTGTAGTTAATCATGTGCTGTAACTTGCTGGCGTAAAAAGTGCCCCAGAAAGTCATTATGCTGTATAACAGGGTGTCACAATTATTATAAAAGTCATGATCTTTACTTTTAGGAACCCCCCTTCAATAAAACTTCTGCTCCTGACATTATTAATGCCCAACATCACAGCCCTTATTTATTCAATTTAATCTAGAGCCGACCAGCTGCCACCTGCTCATTTTGATTAGCAGAGGAGCATTTCTAGTTAGCCTACGGCTGCCTAGACGGTTCTCCTTCTCTCTCTGCCATCCCGCTGTGGTTTTATTCATAAATTATTGCACCCACACCCCAGCCCGTCACCCAATCTCCCCCCACCTAATATCCAGGCATCAGACAGGTTTTCCTCTAAACTTGGCTCTGATTCTGCGGTAGCATTTCAGGGATCCAGTACCCTCTTTTTTTCCTTTCTATCTAGGACATTGAAATGGAAGCATGGCAGGGAAGGGGATCAAACCCAGGGAGATGATGAGGCTTAAAACGCCCGCGGGGCAAAATATTACTTCAGTTTACTCCTGCTGCGTTTTTTGTACTGTTATTATTTTCACGGCTCTGGATTGGCATGATAAGGCGATTTTGATGCCAGGATTAGTTTGAGTGTGGTTTCGGTGCCAGTGGGTGTCATTTTGGGATTAAAAAACGGGTGCTCCCGAAGAGGTGGGATTGTGAGGGGGTGTCTGTCTGCTGGGTAATATGAGCATTAATATACAGTGAGCAAGTTGAAAGAAAAGAGACCAGCTGGTGTCTAGGCCAAGAGGGCACAAAGACACAAGGATCCCACTGTGTGTGTGTGTGTGTGTGTGTGTGTGTGTGTGTGTGTGTGTGTGTGTGTGTGTGTGTGTGTGTGTGTGTGTGTGTGTGTGTGTGTGTGTGTGTGTGTGTGTGTGTGTGTGTGTGTGTGTGTGTGTGTGTGTGTGTGTGTGTGTGTGTGTGTGTGTGTGTTCCAGCTCCTTGGTTAGCTCATGACTGCATGCCAACTCTTTAGAATCCACCCTCTCTTAGAAAGATAACATAATTGACTATGGGAGATAAAAAAAAAGACCTCATTTCCAGCTAAAGAAAGACTTTGTCCAAGATCATGATGACGAGGACTGTGAGTGAGTCCACTTTAGATAACTCTCACTCACACACCAAATCACACACAGCAGCAATTGTCGGCCTCGCTTGCTGTCTCTCTGTTCCTGTGAAATGACCCAACTACAGTCAGTCCTTCCGTTTCCCTCAGCTGCACAAACCGAAGCCCAGTTCAGACCAAAGATTCGCGTAGAGACAAGTTGAAACTCGCAACTTCTTGCGGCGAGCCGCTCTGCAGCGTTCTAAAACCTGCCAGTTCACACCAATGCGACGAGACGGTGGTTCATCTCCATAATTCAGTTCAGTTTTATTTATAGTATCAAATCATAACAGGAGTTATCTCAAGACACTTTACAGATAGAGTAGGTCTAGACCACACTCTATAATATACAAAGACCCAACAATACCAGGACTTCCCCCAAGAGCAAGCATTTAGTGCGACAGTGGCGAGAAAAAAAAACTCCCTTTTAGGGAGAAACCTGGGACAGACCCAGGCTCTTGGTAGGCGGTGTGTGAAGGTGCCAGTTGGGGGTGTGATGAACAGTGGCAATAATAGACACAATAAAGATAATGGAACTATGACTGGAAACAGCAGTTGTAGTAGTTCATGACGTAGCAGGGTACTGCATTTAACAACGCCTCTTTTTACTTCCGTTCTAACTTCTGACTTTTAGGCTTTTTTTTTTGTAGCTGGATCTATCATTTGTTTTGTCTAAATATGAAAGTGGATAACGTAAGTGATATTGAGAGGCTTGCTACAGTTAAAGTTCTAGTGATGAATCGGCGAAAACGTATTTTATTTCTTTGATTCCCTGCTTTGTTCTAACGCCGCTGGGTGCTCCCTCTCTTCAGTCGCTCTCTATATAGTATCTTGCTTGACCATATAACCGTTATATGGTCAAGTTATATTATAACGTTACCGTGCAATCGGGAGGTCGTTGAGGTTCCGTCTAAAACGCTGCCATTTCGACCAGCTGTTTGTAAAATTAAAATAAAATGGCTAATGGATCATGTTATTTCTGTATTTTATAACTGACTTTACCAGCTGACTTCTCTCTTGGCTGTTGAAACAGCTGACGTACCTTACGTTCTAAAACCAGCCTCTGCAACTTGAACTGCTGAGTCGCAGCAAAACCATCAGCTGGCTTGAGTCGAGCTGAGACGGGCCGGTTCACGGGTTTACGAATCCCACTATGGCCACGCCAAGACCTGCCCTTCAATAGCATTTATTGGCCAGGCGTCCATGCTTACGCAAGGTAACGTAACCCCATTTATACAGGTCCTATCCCCTGACCAATCGGCTATCCTAACCTTAACCACTCAAGGTCAAATGCCTCACCCCAACCAATCAAGCTGCTTCGTTGGGCGGTTCTTGGCGTGGCCATAGTAGGATTAGTAAATTTGCAGCCACTTCAGATCGCTGCAACTTTTCCCTGCAATGTTCTAAAAACGGTTTTGTCTCGTCGTGAATCTGAACTGGGCTTTAAGCTGTGTGGATGTTTACGTGTGTTTATGCAGCAACCTAATGGTTCATGATTTCTCTTCAGGGACTGATTTTTCAGTGAAAATTGCACCTAATTGCAAAATCAGTTCACTTAAAAGTCCCAGATACTGATATTAGATATTAACTACTAGCACTAAAACAACACAATGGCTTTGGCTTAAAAAAAAAAAAGCCCATCGCAAGTTCCCAGACCCTGAAGTTACATCCTCAAAAAGCTTATTTTACCTGACCATCAGTTAATAACTCAAAGCTAGGGGTGTAACGGTACACAAAAATCACAGTTCGGTACGTACCTCGGTTTTGAAGTCACGGTTTCGGTTAATTTTTCGTTACAGTAAGGGGAAAACAATTTCACAAACTCCCAACAAGTAAAGTAAAAAAGCAGAACAAATATGCTTGTTGTTTATTATGAACTTTTGTAAATAACAATCCGTTTACAATTTTTAAAACAAACTTTGAAATGAATTGTATTAAATATAAGGGGGGGTATGACTTTCTGGCTATAATGTGGGCGAGAAGGTGAATTTCAATCACCTTCACCATGTGTGTTTTTTAAAACCTGTTTAAAAAACAGTGTTTTTTTCTGACAGGGTTGAAACGCCAAGAACTTTTGAGTTAGTTAATACAATTCCCCACAGATACTCTTTGCCTTGAAGTGGACCCTTCATGTAGCACGTTAGCAGTCCGTGCTCAAGGCTAAAACTAGGTCTCAGAGCTCCCAAGTGTCCCAGCGTCACAGACCGCCACTGGAAGGAATCCTTAACCTCGCAGCTCAGTGTTCAAATTGCTGCTCTATAGTAATTACCTCTGCAAAGGAGACCATGACGTTGGTCTCATTTGTCTGCAAGCTAAGATTCATATATAAGACTTTGATATACGTTTGCTCTACATGTATTCGTTTGGGGTTTCTCAGAAACACCATTTATTCATCTGTTTTCTTTATCTCTGGGAAGGGAAGTAGTGCACGAAGCTGATATCTTCTTCCTTTCTGCACAGCAGGTTTGTGGTTTCACCACTCGCTGTACCATCTTGCTGTCCGGCAATATCTTACAATCACTAGAGCGCTAGTGTTATATATATATTCCCTCGACCCATAACCGTACAGAAGAAAAATGGTTAGAGGCAAACTTCTCAAACCGTACTTGTGTCTAGCCTCACTGTAAACGAACTGGGATAATGTTTAACGTGTATAACCTGCACACAAAAAAAAAAAGTAGAGAAGTGAATGTACTGGTTTCATTCTTCCAATCTGCCATAGAAGGATGTAGGCTGTTGTCTCGGTGCATTAGTAGAACTGGTTTGATGTAGCCTACTTAGAAGAAGAGGAAGTATTAACTTGCTTTCAACAGTCAATGCTTTACTCATAAGCCGCTAATGGAGTATCCGTCTCCTCCTCCTCTTCCTCCTCCTCCTCCTGTCAGTGATTCGTTTTGAACCCCATCGCGCTCCCTTGGCTTCATCTCGTCTCCTCTCCATGCACCCTAAAACAGTTAGCTGTCAAGAGATGTGATTGTGAAACCATCCCCGTCCATTCCTTCGCCGTCTTTACTGCTCTCTCCCTAGCCCTACGCACAGAGTGGTTCACAGTAGGATGGAAATATCTGTGGTCAGCGCTCTGTAAGCCTAAGCCAATGTTTTAAGTTTTCAGTGTCTCGAAATCTGTTTTTATCCCAAACACTCAAACTGTTTTTTTTTGTTTTGTTTTTTTTGCCATTTCGTTTTAGTGGTTCACCCAGACATTTGTTCTTGTCAGGGTGGAAATAAATATCTAAAATTTCCCAGCAGCCTGCTCCGATTTCCTCCACGACCTTCCATGTCTTGACTCAGGTGAATTGGAAACTGGATTTCCCGTAGGTGTGACTGTATTTGTCTGTGTGTGTGTGTGTGTGTGTGTGTGTGTGTGAGAGAGAGAGTGTGTGAGTGAGAGAGTGTGTGTCCCGTAATACACTGGCTACCTGTAAAGCACCTGAATAGAATAAGATGTTCTGAAATGGGATTTGTGGATAGCACTACAGTATTACATTACATTGAAACAGCCAGACAAGACACAGAAAAAGCATAAAGTGTAACGTTGTTATTTCTGACTATGAGACCCAATGTCTACCAGTAGTTCCAGTGGTCCTGCTGAACGTAAGCTCTATTAATAGACTTTATTGGAACCAGATCTGGCCATAGAGAGTTCAGCTTGTGTCAGATATTTGAACTAGTTATGGTGCTCTCAGTTTATCTTGTCATTTACACACCCTTATAAATGGCAGATCTGATAATTATGAACTGTTCTATATGTTTATTACTAAACTATTATTAGTTTTTATATATTCTGTGGTGTTTACAGCCCAAGCTGGACTATTGGCATGTTTAGACAGGTTGATGGAGATCAAGATGTATTTATTGTTTGAATCCGTTCAGTTCAGAGCCTGAGAAAGCCGGCATTCCTCCTGGGATTAAGACAAAACCAGTCCTCAACAGATGACAGTTTTTTAAATCGTTTTTCTGGATTAAAAATAGCAAGGGCTTACTGCACATCTTACATATTTGCTCTTTTCTCTTAAGTACACATGTTGTTTTTGAGTTACAACCTCATCAGGGCCTGTTCCAGGCAGGAAGTAGCTCAATAAAACCCAGAACAGAACTTTTAAACTGATAACCGATAACGTTGGTTCACAAATGCGTAAAGCCTGCGTCCCAGAACAGGTCCCTGGAGTGCCTGGGAGACGCGCTCTCCGTATGGAAAGTCTGTTTACACTGCCTTCAAGTGTAATGAGGGGAGACCCAACGCAAATTAGTCTTCCCGCGGGGATGTCAAGTCACAAACACACAAACACAATTTTCCACCAGCTGTGGAAAACACTCGCACAAACGCACACACCTCCCTTGTTCCGCGAATTTTTAGATTGTTCAGCATAAGTGGGTCATGATGATCTCATGACAGAGGATTAGACAAATGCAGAGACTTTGATCTCAACATCACACACACACACACACGCACACAAGCACACAAGCAAGCACATGTTCCTCCCCGAGTGCCTTCCTTTCTCTCAGCATCGCTCATTAGCAAGAATCAATCTGCAGCTCTTCACGAGTGCCAGAGCACTTGTATACACACACTGCTAATAAGGGCCCGGGGGACGAACACACACACACACACACACACACACACATGAACACCTTCCCTGATGCACCACCTTGTAAGACTGGGGGGGTGGGGGTGGACCTGGCTGAGCCACCGTACCCTGCCAGTGATAGAGAGGGATAGAGACATATAGACGAAGGGTGAGAGAAAGTGTGTACTAGAGTCCTCAGCACATTTTTGTGTCCTTATATGGTTGCAAACCATGCAGGGGAGGGAGGGGCCGTTGTCTCGCTGTCAGTTTGACATGTGACCTGGAAACAGGAAGTGTTGTAGTGCAGCAGCAGAAGAGAAGTGAGAAAGAGGAAAAGATACTGCTGCTCAGATGCGCTTTATACTGAAAGAGATACCCCCCCACACACCTCCCAACCAGTGACACAGTAACATTACACCCTCTGTTGGCCGCAGTGTATACACATATATTCAGTGTTCACAATGTGTTTTAGGCATTACATTTTTGTCCCTACTGTGAGCTAAATCTCCAGCAGACTTTAAAAGGAGTCCAAACTTTTTGGAAACGGATTTTTGATTTTGGAATTTTGCAAACTGTCAAAAAAAAGAAAAGAAAAATAATACATGGTGTCTCTAAGACTAGACAATTTCCTAGGTAGATATTGACTAGGGACTATATTGGGTGGAAGTAGGCTACAGCCGAAGCACTGCTACTCAGGCACAGAGATATCGGCAGCCCGTGGAGCTCTGCGGCCGGCGCAAAGTCACTGTTTCTGGGTTAGTGGACGGGCAGCGGGCCGCGGAGCTCAGTCAGGGCAGCAGCATTTGGTTGTCCAGCAACCCAGAAACGGTGACTTTGCGCTGGTCGCGTGCACTGAGACAAAAATGCGTTTGCCCACCTATATAAATATAGAGGAGACGGTGACTAACCCTATTTCAACAAACGGTGGCGTATTCCTTTTAAGGTTTTTTTTTTTTTTTTTTGCTAAATCAGTGACTTCCAGTCTTAACCTGGACCTTGTTTTTTTTTTTGTCTGCAGGTACGCATAGCAGCTAACTTTGTCACCCATGCCCCACCAGGAGAGTTCAACGAAGTTTTCAATGGTGAGTTTCTCTGCCTCTATATAATGTACAAGTTAAATCAACGCTTGTAAAAAGAAATACTGGCATTGCAAAATGTGATGTTATTGCTCAGATCTGGCTCTGTTTAGATGTCCAGAGGCCTGTACTACTAAGCAAGATCAACATGCCTTGGGATCCCCCCCCCTGGGATCACTTTCAGTTACCCTGCTTTACCTATCTCGCATTAGCTGTTTCACGAAGCTGGTTATCAACTAGTTCAATCAACCATCAGGGTTTCCCAATCCAGTGGTGCACGCGCTCACATAAAAGAGGCGGTGTTCGCACACCACGACCAATCGCAAACCTCTACCAGAGCCGCATATTTTAAACAAGAAGAGCACACTATAATTCTACATAAATGTGAAGAAAACAGACTCTGTTTTACAGGGAAAACGCAATACAGTCGCTGCTGGCAAAAAAAAAAATAGGCGACGCTTTAGATGCATAAATCACTTCCCCATCAGTCAGGACCAAGATCTGACCATAATTACACTTGTGCTTTCCATAAACTGTCGTTGCTTTAGCTTATTATTTCAGTTGCAACCCTGGCAGTGGGAAGCGCCCGTGAGAGCAAATAAAACATATAAAAACATAATTCAAACCGATGTGCGCATTGGCGACACACAGCTCAAGAAGCCGACAAATAGCCGATATGTAATTCCCTCCCATTAAAATATATATATTTCATAAAAATACCCATCAGGGAATGTTAACGGGGTTGTCGGTCTCTAAATGTTTTAACTTTTATGAGTGCACCTCTCTCTCTCTCTCTATCTCTCTCTCTCTCTCTCTCTGCGCACCGAGCTCCGCCTGATCTTCTAAAGAACGGTGACGCCGTTATCAATTGATTGACCTATTGATTGGTCAGTGGGCGGTGCTTTTACACCGGTTGATCTCTGATCTCCAACTTAACCTGCTCCTGACCAGGTTAGGAATCCAGCATGAGTTACCACGGCGATTGAACCCGATAACAACTAATCCACCGTCGTGATACAGAAAATCCTGGGTTGAACCTGAAGTTAGCTCGTTAACGCCAAATCCTGCTTCGTAGTACAGGCCTCTGGTTGTCCCCCTAGGCCAGGGGGAAAACAAAGGTCCAGCTGTCACCTCTCCACTGTCCATCATCTAATTACAGGCAAGAATGCCCAAAATATACACATAAAAGAACTGGCTCTGCTTAAATATATTGTTTGATTCATTGATTTAAAAATGTTTTGATCAGGAAAGCACTGCCTTACAGTGAGGAAAATAAGTATTTGAACACCCTGCTATTTTGCAAGTTCTCCTACTTGGAAATCATGGAAGGGTCTGAAATTGTCATCGTAGGTGCATGTCCACTGTGAGAGACATAATCTAAAAAAAAAAATCCATAAATCTTAATGTATGATTTTTTTTTAACTATTTATTTGAATGATACAGCTGCAAATAATTATTTGAACACCTGTCTATCAGCTAGAATTCTGACCCTCAAAGACCTGTTAGTCTGCCTTTAAAATGTCCACCTCCACTCCATTTATTATCCTAAATTAGATGCACCTGTTTGTGGTCGTTTGCTGCATAAAGACACCTGTCCACCCCATACAAACAGTAAGAATCCAACTACTAACATGGCCAAGACCAAAGAGCTGTCCAAAGACACTAGAGACAAAATTGTACACCTCCACAAGGCTGGAAAGGGCTACGGGGAAATTGACAAGCAGCTTGGTGAAGAAAGGTCCACTGTTGGAGCAATCATTAGAAAATGGAAGAAGCTAAACATGACTGTCAATCTCCCTCGGACTGGGGCTCCATGCAAGATCTCACCTCGTGGGTCTCAATGATCCTAAGAAAGGTGAGAAATCAGCCCAGAACTACACGGGAGGAGCTGGTCAATGACCTGAAAAGAGCTGGGACTACCGTTTCCAAGGTTACTGTTGGTAATACACTAAGATGTCATGGTTTGAAATCATGCATGGCATGGCAGGTTCCCCTGCTTAAACCAGCACATGTCAAGGCCCGTCTTAAGTTTGCCAATGACCATTTGGATGATGCAGAGGAGTCATGGGAGAAAGTCATGTGGTCAGATGAGACCAAAATAGAACTTTTAGGTCATAATTCCACTAACCGTGTTTGGAGGAAGAAGAATGATGAGTACCATCCCAAGAACACCATCCCTACTGTGAAGCATAGGGGTGGTAGAATCATGCTTTGGGGGTGTTTTTCTGCACATGGGATAGGGCAACTGCACTGTATTAAGGAGAGGATGACCGGGGCCATGTATTGCGAGATTTTGGGGAACAACCTCCTTCCCTCAGTTAAAGCATTGAAGATGGGTCGAGGCTGGGTCTTCCAACATGACAATGACCCGAAGCACACAGCCAGGATAACCAAGGAGTGGCTCTGTAAGAAGCATATCAAGGTTCTGGCGTGGCGTAGCCAGTCTCCAGACCTAAACCCAATAGAGAATCTTTGGAGGGAGCTCAAACTCTGTGTTTCTCAGCGACAGCCCAGAAACCTGACTGATCTAGAGAAGATCTGTGTGGAGGAGTGGGCCAAAATCCCTCCTGCAGTGTGTGCAAACCTGGTGAAAAACTACAGGAAACGTTTGACCTCTGTACTTGCAAACAAAGGCTACTGTACCAAATATTAACATTGATTTTCTCAGGTGTTCAAATACTTATTTGCAGCTGTATCATACAAATAAATAGTTAAAAAATCATACATTGTGATTTTTTGATTTTTTTTTTTTTTAGATTATGTCTCTCACAGTGGACATGCACCTACGATGACAATTTCAGACCCCTCCATGATTTCTAAGTGGGAGAACTTGCAAAATAGCAGGGTGTTCAAATACTTATTTTCCTCACTGTATATACAATACAGTATTCCAGCATGCATTGATCTCATTTGAAACTGCCAATGAGTGTTGCCTTAAGCTGCAGACACACCGACCAGACGGCCAACCCTCGGCAGAAAAGGCAGTTGGACTGATTGGTCTCCCCGAGTTGGTCAAAAAAGTGCCTCGGAACACACCAAAGTGACGAGACGTAATACGTCTCCATAACAGCATGCGGCGCTAATCTGCAAGGTCGCCCAAAAATGAAAACCGGCAGCTGATTGGACGAACGCGTCACATGGGTTTGGTTTCTCCGGAAATTCAAAGACAGACTGTCACGGCGGCTCGTTCGGAATACGATCTCATATTGTACTAAAATAGTTCACCGAAACGTGTTTCTGAAAACATTTTAGGCGAGCTGCTGAATCTGTCTTCATTTCAGATCGACAAAGGTCAGTTTAAAAGATTTTCGTCAGATTTTGAGAGACTCTAGTCACGCTCATTCCGCTCCCCGTCTCCGGGTTAGCACTCCACCAATCAGATTGGTCATTTGAGTCCGACTGCTGGCAGTGCCCGCCCTGCTGATTATACATGTCAAATCGGCCAAAATGAAGGCCGACGGACAACGGCACGGAACACACTGTAGGATTCTCGTAGGGTACAGATTTGATCATTGGCAAATTATCAAAGATGTTTTATCAATATTAATAAAGTTATGAATATGGTTATTAATAACTTTATCAAATCGACAAACAATCAAAACGGGGCACCACCCTGCAAGTCAGGGACCAATAATCAAACTGTGGAACAGTCTCATTTCTGTGGTAATCCTTTAAAAAGGAAATAAAGGAAGGGGTGAATCCAGGCACGGACCTGATCGACCAGCAATTATTACAACAAGTACACAAATAATCACAAGCAACTGCTAATTAAGTATAATAAGATTTATTTTATATATATGTATATATATATATTATATTATATACTTTGGTCATTATAACCACTCCAGTGGCTAACAGCTGATTTTGCGATTCTATCGCAGACAGTAACTAAAACTTCATGAAAGGAGTGATTTAGCAGGTAGCAATTACAGTTATACCCAGCTACTTAGCACAACCTAATCAACCGTATAGTGATCAGTTATACATTCACAGAACAGATTAATAATCACATATGGATAAAATAAAATCCACTTTCTCCAGAAAATGGAAGTTCAGCACAAGCGCTTGTGCGCTCCCCTCAGCAGCGAAGTTGCAATGGAAGACGAGGATTTTCCTAGGATCAGGCTTTTTATAGGTTAAGACCCCCTGCAGTGTTTATGGTCCCGCTGAACCAATAGGAAGACTCGAAACTCTTGAAAGGGTGAAGACTACAATCTTGTAGTTCTTTGACTTCCTGCCAGTTGTGAGGCGTTTCCCTTCTGGCTGGCACTTTCGAGGTGTGAATTACCCCGGCTTTGGGGTTTACATGCAGGCCAAGATTCCTTTGTCTCTGAGCACATGTGTGTCCTGTATCCAGAGGTCAGTTTAATCTGAGGCCTTTTGGTTAAAATCAGGTTTAACCAGACTCTTGGTCCCCAACAACACCGAACAGACTCGAGTCACTGACCTCGCCAGACTGTCCGACGCCCGATTATCTGCTCGCTGTGTCTCAGGCTTTAGTCAAACAAAGTGACTTTAAAGAAAAAGTATGCCTTTTTTCCTTTTTAAAATTGCTTGTTAGTCTGAAGTTTATTGTTGTGAAACTAGGCATTTTGTCACAATGCTCTCTCTAAAATAGTTTTTTGCAATTGCAAAACAGGAGCTGAAATGGACAATTGTTTCTGTTCATGTGCCACTTTTCATTTGTCTGAGGCCACCTAGAAAGTAAAATGAGACTATGAGGTTTTGGCCAAATTGTAGCTCACCCTGCAGCGCCAATGATGACACCCCACTGTCAAAGTAGTGCCCCCTTGAGAGAGAGTGTATGTATGTGTTTGGCAGGGTTAAAGCCTCGTACTGCCTCGATGAATGTCGTCACCTCAGAGGAGCGCCGGCGGGCTGTCTCTCTGCCTCTTATCACAGCCAGACAGCCACGCACACTTGCACAAACACTCTAAAGTACAGGCCCCTCTCGCCACTTTGTCCCCTTTCATCTCTGTGTGATTTTACAGCCTTTTCCACTGAGCTAATTTACCATGTCTGCTTCACCCCCCCAGGCATAAATGTTGCAATGACTGACTGCAGGCAGCTTTGGCTTTTGTGTTGGTGTGTGTGTCATGGGGTTAATCTGCTGTACCTGTCTTCTTTCTCTCCTCTCCGTCTTTCTTTCCTCTCACAATCTCACCCTTTTTTTTCCTCTTCAGATGTGCGATTGCTGCTCAACAATGACAATCTTCTCAGGGAAGGTGCAGCGCAGTAAGTCTCCCATCTTGCACTATTTCCAGCTTTTGAAAAGTGTCTTTACAATTTGCAAAAAGACTTAAAAGTCTGAAGGGAAACATGGGTCACAGTTCAACAGCCAATCATCATTCTGCGTATGTTTTTTTTTTCCTTTACAATTAATAGTGCAATATTTCATCTGTAAACACAGCTGGTTGTCAGCTAATGTTTGTGCCAGCTTTGTTTACTTTTTAAAATTTGATCTGGCAGTCGATGAAAATTCAAGAAAACAATTCTCAGTCTTCAGATGTATTCTGGCTTCTGTCTACATCCATATTGCCCAAACTCTGTCAGCATATACAGTGTCCTATAGACAAACCTCTTTAAATTAAGAGGAATAAGTACATGAAGTACTAACTTTGGAGTGTATGAAGTAATATTTTGTCTCTCTCTTTCTCTCTCTGCAGTGCATTTGCACAGTACAACCTGGACCAGTTTACCCCGGTGAAAATCGAGGGCTACGAAGAACAGGTGACTTTATAGTTCATCTTTGACCTGAGGTGATGGTGGCAGTATAGAGGCTCAATGAAATGGGATGACGTCATAGGTCCAAATCTGCTGCCTGCCCCCCCTCCCCCATACTTATTGTGCTGCTGCACAATATGTATCATTTTTCAGTTGGCACTACTCAATTGATGTGTAAAAAAAAAAATATATATATATCATGCCTGCTGTTCAAAATAACACATTTATATGGGGATATCATAAAGTGTGGTTATTTATTTAAATAATAATTATAACTCCAAACACATCATTTCAGTCATGGTTGTTTATTGCTATAGCTGATGCACAATACAGAGAGTGTAACTCTAGCGGAGATAAATGTGCAGTTTATAAACTATATCCATATGGGTTTACCGCTCACGTGTGTTACTGTACATGCTATGCTGCAATACAAAACCATTAAGGCTATAGTGTTTCTTTGTACTCATTCAGCAGTAGTGCAGTACCACAATATGAGAAAAAACTATAGAAAAGTAAAACCAGACCAAACCATAGCAGTTAATCTGAAATTCAACAAAAGTAAGGGATGTTTCTCACAGAGCAGTATCAAATTAAAATTGCTATACAGTATATAACACATTTCATATAATAGGTAAAAATGGTGGATAGAAGAGCCAATAGCATCACAAAGGGACACGGAAACAGGAAAAGCAACAAGATAATTCAGTCTTCATTATTATTATTGTTGCACTAATATTTTGGTCTCGTGGGCACTAAAGCAGAAATGTGGGGAGGGGGGGATTGGATTAAAGGATCCAACTAGTCCCAGTGGGCTTCCTCTTGCTTCCACTGGAAACAAGACCACAAACACGTCTGTGCAGGTTGAAGACGGCGGTGAACGAATGCGTCTGTGTCTTCAGTAATGATTGCAGTGTCTTATGTAAAGATGTCATCATGTCCCTCTGCTCCCGCATGACGGCTTGAAATTCCCCTGTCTCATGAACACAGCAGGCCGAGCCTAGTGGGGAGGTGAAAGATGGTAGATGGAAAGTTCTGGCTGACCTCTGTGTTTGTCTTCCTTTCGTCTTCATCCCCTCCTTTTATCTTTTTGTTTTTCTCATTGCAACCGTTTAATTAATTCCTTGATTTTTCTCTCCATTTCCAAGCCTTCTGCTCTTGTTGTTCATGTTTATTTTTTACTTCTCTTCTTCTTATTGTTCATTGTACTTTGTCTATTTGTTCACTTTTTCTGCCTGCCTGCCTGTCTGTCTTTCTTTCTGGCTTGCTCTATTCCATTTCTCCATTCCCCTTTTCTTCGGATACCTCCTCTCCTGCTCTTCCACTCACTCTCCCTTTTCTTTCTCATTTTCTTTACTGCTTTCTCACTCTCTCTTCATTCCTCCCCAGGTCTTAATCACAGAGCATGGCGACCTCGGGAACGGCCGGGTCCTGGACCCCAAGAACAAGATCTCATTCAAGTTCGACCACCTGAGGAAGGAGGCCAGCGACCCGCGGCCCCATGACGTGGACAGCTCCCTGGAGGGCTGGAGGAGTGCTGTGGACTCGGCCGTCAGGGCCTACGCCAAGGAGCACTATCCCAGCGGAGTCTGCACCGTACGTCCCAGCCTGCCCCATAACCACAGTGATGCACCCACAGTCACTTAAAGTGCTCATATTATGCTTTTTGGCTTTTCCCCTTTCCTTTATTGTGTTATATATCATTTTTGTGCACGTTATAGGTTTACAAAGTGAAAAAGCCCAAAGTCCCCCCCCAAAGGGACTTACCATCTCCAACAGAAAACACTGTTCACCAACTGCTCCAAACAGCTCTACTGTAGTCCAGCCTTTACTTCAGAGACAAACGTGGTCACTTTGTAACACACGTTATAATGCTCGCCTAGCTCCTAGCGTGGCACTCCCTTATGCTCTGCTTCTGACTGGCTAGTAGTCCTTACCTAGGTACTGTCAGGGCACGCCCTCATACTCTGCTTCTGACTGGCTAGTAGTCCTTACCTAGGTACTGCACATGTGCGACTCCCAACAAAGATGGAACAGAAGTGCGATGCCTCACTCTGTAGCTAAAACAGAGAGCTCAACACACAGGGTGAAAAGAGGAGCTGCAGCAATGTGCAGTACAACAAAAATATGGTGTTTTTTGAAAATTAAACCATGTAAACCTATTCTGGTATAACCTCTAAATACAATTATGAACCTGAAAATGAGCATAATGTGAGCACTTTAAAGGAGCATCATTGTGTTTTCAATTCTGTCAGTTGGTCGAAACTTTATAAACAATTGTGATTTAGCTACCACAGTTCCATCCCAGCCTTCTCTCTAACAACATACAAATGGAATTTGATTGTTAACAAATTAGTCTCTCACACGTAACATTTTCACACCTATAGTTTGGTGGATTCAGTGCAATTGGGGGGTGTTGCATTTTTCTTTTGGTTCGGTTTGCTTTCACAATGCACTTGTTCAAACTCACCAAACACTGTAACACACGTTGTGCGATCGAGACGGTCGCTGGTCTATTGGACAGAATATCCAAAACTCGCCGACACCTCTGGTCTCAAAAATACCAAATTTATAACATCTTGGGTTTTCTGGTTTACCTTTATTGTTTCCAATATTGTAGAAGAAGGCAAAGAATGAGTAACTGACAGAGAGCGCAGTTGCTAGTGCCGAGGAGGACACGGAGGATTAAAAAAACATGATGGGCTCTTCAGAAGAGGTCATTATACTGAGAAATCCAGAGACAGTTGTGTGGAGCTGAGAGTCTTAATTCGATTTGTAGCAACTTATTTGGCAACAGCTTGAACGTAACGTTCATTAATATCCAAAAGTTATGCACTAAAGCTTCAATTTATCTCCTGGTCGTTCACAGTGAGCAAAGACAAAAAGTCCCCAAGAACAAGTACTTATTTCAACCCACGGAGTACGGCACAGGAAGTAAAGTTAGGCCAGTATTTTGAAATAGTTTCAGTCTGCTCCATAAAGCTTCTTTTGTGCTACTAACTTATTAATGCAAAGTGAGCAGTGCAGTTCTGCTGCTGACACAAAAGAGTTGTCTGTGAATTTGTTGTGTGGTTTGTCTAATGTCATGTTGTGTATATTATAGTCTGTCTACTGCAGGTCAGCATGAGCGTAACTTTGTAGCTGTTAACCACAAACCGCTGACTCAATTCATAGCTTCAGGGCCGGTGTGAAGTGGAACTTGAAAATGCCTTGAGAAGAACAGCCCCTTGCATGTGAAATCAGAATGTGTTTCTTCTCCCTTCAGATTTACGGGAAAACCATCGACGGACATCAAACCATCATCGTGTGCATCGAGTGCCATCAGTTTCAACCAAAAAACTTCTGGTATGTTTCACACAGTTACTTAATATTCAATTTGGTTTTCCATTTTGCACGACTGGGATTTGTGACATCTGATTTATAATTGGTTTTGTTCTATGGGGAAACCCATATTCACACAAAGCAGTGCACTGTTTGATTCCAGAAGAGCCTCTCCAGTTCTAGGATGGAGTAAAGATGACGGCCTAGATTTTCACTTTTACTTAAAAGCAAGATTTTCGGGTGACCGGGCAGCTCAGTTGGTAGAGCGCACACTCCTATATAGAAGTGTACTCCTCGATGCAGCGGCCGCGGGTTTGACTCCGACATGCGGCCCTTTGCTGCATGTCGTACCCCTTCTCTCTCCCCTTTCATGTCTTCCGCTGCCCTGTCAAAACAAAGGCCTTATAATCTTAAAAAATAAATAAATAAAAGAAGCAAGATTTTCATCTTTTTTTCAGAAATACCAACAGAGCTTGGAGAATTCCCAGCGATGGTTTCTGTATCAAACCACATTTTAAAAAGATGTTGAAATACTGAATAAGCTTAAAAAGCCTGAAATTCTGTTTGATATGTACAAGATGTTTTAAAGACATTACTTTAATCGCCACTTAACTCTAGAGCATTAGACTTTTGGCATCTCATAAGCGTTGCTGAGCTGTTTCTGATCGGGCTAATCTAATTGGATGAGAATGCACCAATCCTCTTTGCTGCTGGGTTTTACTGTGCTTATGGGTTGCTGGCTGTAATGATCCCAGTGCGCGTGTGTGTGCGTGGGTGTGTGTGTCCCACTGTTTACTGCCATGTTTCTGTAATAAGGAACCTGTGGGCAGATCTGTTATAACATGAGGAAATGGAACTGACATTAAAGTGCTCATTATATATTTTTTGGCTTCTCTTCCATTTCCTTTATTGTGTTGTATATCTTTTTTTTTTTGTGCACATTATAAGTTTACAAAGTGAAAAAGCCCAAAGTCCCCCAAAGGGACTTACCATCTCCAACAGAAACCACTGTTCACTAACTGCTCCAAACAGCTCTACTGTAGTCCAGCCTTTACTTCAGAGACAAACGTGGTCACTTTGTAACACACGTTATAATGCTCGCCTAGCTGCTAGTATGGCACCCCCTCAAACCAAGCTAGTTAGAGCGGAGGCCCGAAGAGTTCAGATAGTTGTAATGCCATGTCCAGGAGACAGTACAGAATTAAAACATTACGTATGAAAGACTTAATTTGTTAACATTTTTAACAACGTGCTTGTCAGGCCCTGCCCAACTCTGCTTCTGACTGGCTAGTAGTCCTTACCTAGCTACTGCGCATGTGTGGAGAGCTAAATACACAGGGTGAAAAGAAGAGCTGCAGCAATGTGCAGTACAACAAATATATTTTTTTTTTGGAAAATTAAACCATGTAAACCTATTCTGATACAACCTCTAAATAAACCTGAAAATGAGCATAATATTAGGTCTTTAAGGAACTAATTTTTCCTCTTCAATTTTTGATTCAAGTTGTATAATGTGCAGGGTTTTCCCTACCATTAGAAGTCTTAGAAGTTTTTTTGAGTTTTATTTATTTATCTGCTCTAGCTTTTCCAATGTTTTGGACCCAGATATAATAATAATATAATATATATATTATAACGATCCAAAACTATGTCAAATTGCTTCTTTTTTTCTCTTTTTTTTATTGAAAAACATAATTTTTTTTAAGGAAAGATGCCTAAACCCCTCCGCCAAAAATGCGCACCTAAGTCTTCAACAAACCCAGGGAAAACACATTGTGCACATAAAAAAAAAAAAAAAAGAATATCTAACAGCTGGAATTAAAATCTAAAATGTGTTACTTTCAACCATTTTATGGGGTCATTGTGAAACAAACGGCTTTTCTTGAAACATTAATACGTGATTAAAAAAAAAGTCTATTATATCGGATGATGCTAGCTAGAAGCAGGCATTTAATAATAGTCAAGTGATTCTAATGTATTATTTTAATGGCTATTCTCTAGGTGAACTTAAGGGGGAATGAATGAGTTCACCATGAGGAGCGCTTTAGAAATGTCTGAATTCATGCTAATACTGCCTTTGTGTTATGTGACGATGATTACTATGGATTAGTGACAAATTAAAGGAAGGTGGATGAGTAAGGTGTTGGGCCACAATGTAATAGATCCTCTTAATCGTCTGCAACTCTGCTGGAGGATTGAAACACATTTATTCCAAAAGATATTCCTCCCTTCATTTTGGGTTTTGATGATGGTGGTAGAGACTGTGTTTGCCCATGTAGTTAGTGTGAAGGCCACAACTTAATCATTTTCATGCTCTTCAAACCATTCAGTGACCCCTTATGTCTTCTATGGATGCATCTGGTTGGGTTTCTCTTCTCATTCAAGTTTTTTCTTTAATTTGTCATCTGTCTGTATATTACAATAGATAATGTTTAAGAAAATCTAAGTAGTGTGAACTTAACTGATAATGTTGAATATACCATGATACATGAGAACACCCTGTTTCTTATCTCTCTTTGGATCTTTACAAAACTCAAGATAACGTCTCGCTTCTAGATCTTCTCAACTGACAAAAGCGTGGTAAATATTTGTTTCCTGCAGCAGACATGTAGCTCGTTAGCAAGGCGGACAGCACAGTTGCAGGTTCAGTTGGGGTAGTTTTTTTTTTTTTTTTTTTTTTTTTTTTGCCAACTTCTCTAATTTTTGTCACATTGTCATACGTTATGGTATTACAAGATGCAAGGAGTGGTTAAAGTCTGGTTGTCCTCCTCCTCTCTGCACAGGAACGGACGCTGGAGGTCAGAATGGAAATTCACCGTCTCCCCCTCCACCACTCAAGTGGCAGGAATCATGAAAATCCAGGTATTTTGGTTCAATTCTTCCACTCTTTAAAGAGACGCATGTGTGTGTGTGTGTGTTGAACCGTTCCCTATCACGGAAATAGTGCACTATATAGCATGTTTGCCGTTTTGTAGTGGTGTTCGAATTCTAAAAAAGAAACCACAATGCACAGCTAAGTTGAGCATACATATGATGTACCCTTCATTTTACTCCCGTATACCACAATGCAATGCGGCCGTGTTTTCCCAGAAGAGGAGAAGCACCATGCGAAATCTGAAAAGGACTAATGGAGCGTGCTTTTATTTCTAAACAGTGGAAATGCAACATGCAGCATACATACAAACTTTTTACCATCCTCCTGAGTGCTTGGTTTGTTTCAGGAACGTATAAGAAGTATTTTTGTTTTTTTATATATATATATATATATATATATATATATATATATATATATATATATATATATATATATATATATAGTTCACTATTTAATAAACACTATAGGGAATAGTGAATGAGGGAACAGTTTTGAACACTGTGTGTGTGTGTTCAGATTCCAAGTGTTTTTCCACACATCGTCAGTCCACACCTACAGTGACTCACAAAAGTGAGTACAGCCCCTCACATTTTTGTAAATATTTCATTATATCTTTTCATAGGACAACACTGAAGAAAGGACACGTTGCTATAACTATTATAGTGTAAATGTGCTCTCCCCTCAACATAACTCTACACACAGCCATTAATGTCTAAACCGCTGGCAACAAAAGTGAGTACACCCCCAAGTGAAAATGTCCGAATTGGGCCCAATTAGCCATTTTCCCTCCCCGGTGTCATGTGAGTTGTTAGTGTTATTGTCGCTCTCACACTCTCCAATACTGGTCACTGGAAGTTCATCATGGCACCTCCTTCAGATCTTCTCTGAGGATCTGAAAAAAAAACAATTGTTGCTCCATATAAAGATGGCCTAGGACAGGGGTTTTCGATAGGTGAGGCGCGCCTCCCCTGGGGGGCGCCAAAGAGCCACAGGGGAGGCGCGACACGCAAAGAAAAAATAACTGTATGCAGCTCTATTGATATTTGTAATTGTGCGTGCCTGTATTAGTTTTAAAATGCGTTGTTTCCTTGTCCCAAGTCAACAGAAGTCCGCATTAAGGGAGGAGACGGGACCCAGCTAAAAACGTAGGAAATATGATCCTGAGTTAAAGTTCGGTTTCACCTGGTCGGGGTCCGAGGCTGCACCTCTGCCGCAGTGTGACAGAGACTGGGAGGAATGCCGATCACGCATTTATGGGTGTCTGTGGAGAGTGAGTTCCCCCAGATCTCCACTAAGGCTATGAAAGTCCTAATCCCCTTCACCTCCACCTACTTGTGTGAGTGTGGGTTTTCCACACTGACCCTGATTAAAAACAAATAACAGATCAAGGCTGCAGCTGAAGGACGACTTGCGTTTATTTCTCTCTGCAGTGCAGCCCATCATCGAACACCTCTGCGCGTCACTGTTCCCACTGACAGATGTGGCGTCGGCTGATATTGCCGGGGCTTCAGCCCCAAATGTTTTGAGTGTAGCCCCGAATGTATTTTGGAAAGTTGACTGACAAATATGAAACCAGACGTTGCTTAGTGTCCACTCTCGCTGTAAAAAGCTGTGCAGCTTCAGGTTTATAAAGGACGCCCTCTGCTGTGGACATGTGTCGCATTTGAGCTCCATGTATTTCTGTTGTAGTTTTGGTTTTCCACCCCCGATGTAGAGCAGCGTTCAGCCACTTCCCTAAACTTTGTCTCATTCTGAGACCAGAGTCCCAAACGGGGCTCTGTGTCTGTCAGGAGGTCTGAGATCTACCGTATCAGCAGAGCACTCACGTAATGCACAGCAGGCTATGGTGCAGGTGGATTAATTCTGAAATATAGTGACTTTACTTTTGTTTCAGCCTATTATAACTTAATTTTTCACAAAATATCAGGACTCCTCCAAACCTCAGAGAACACAGATGGGATGAGTTACATTTTGAATGTGCACAAAGTTTTTGACGTGAGCAGAAATCTTGCTCAAACATCTGAAATTTTACAGTCCAGGGGTTTATTAATAAATTAAAATGAATAATGTATAGTGGAGGTTATTTCCTCAACAAAATAGGCAAAAGAGAAAGTAAGAGTAAATGATGCCTAAGCTACGTGTGTGCTGTCTCAGATGTAATTAGAAAAGCTGATCTACAGGAGAATAAACAGATGAATGCAATGCAGAATGCCTGAGAGCCTTACTGCAATATATTCCATTATGTTTTTATAGTTGGATTGTATCTGTTTCCCCTTACATAAAGATGTTACCAGCATATTGATCCAGAAAAAGGTAGGAATAGGTGCATACAAATTCACCAGAATGCAGGAAATGAAGTGTTTAATGCTCCAAGTTGTGTTGACTTGTGGATAGGCCCACTGATTTTATGATGAATGATTTTAAAAGTAGTCTCAATTAGGCCTGCCTGAAGTTGGAAATGATTTGCTGTTGCAAAGAATCTTCTATGAATGCACTTTTCAAAATTGTAGAATTAAAATGTCTTCAAATACAATATAAAAAAAAATATTTACATACATACGTTACTGAAACTCATCATTGCCTGGATAACACAAAAGATGGCATTTACTGCAGAGGCGTGTGTGGGTTAGGGCAGGCGGACGGGATTTTGGGGGAGGGGGGAGGCTCGCGTTCACCCAATCTAAAAACCCCTGGCCTAGGCTATAAGAAGATTGCCAACACCCTGAAACTGAGCTGCAGCACGGTGGCCAAGACCGTACGGTGGTTTAACAGGACAGAACTCTCCACTCAGAACTCGCCATGGTCGACCAAAGAAGTTGAGCGCACGTGCACAGTGTCATATCAAGAGGTCGTACGAGTGCTGCCAGCATTGCTCCCAAGGTTGTAGGGGTGGGGGGGTCAGCCCGTCAGTGCTCAGACCATATGCCGCACACTGCATCACATTGGTCTGCATGGCTGTCGTCCCAGAAGGAAGCCTCTTCTAAAGCCCGCAAACCGTTTCCTGAAGACACGCAGACTAAGGACATGGATTACTGGAACCATGTCCTGTGGTCTGATGAGACCAAGATTAACTTATTTGGTTCAGATGGTGTCAAGCGTGTGCGGTGGCAACCAGGTGAGGAGTACAAAGACAAGCTTGTCTCTTGCCTTACTACTTTACATTGTAGCAACGTGTCCTTTCTTCAGTGTTGTCCCATGAAAAGATATAATGAAATATTTACAAAAATGTGAGGGGTGTGGCCGGGTTAGCTCAGTTGGTAGAGCAGGCGCACATATATAGAGGTTTATTCCTCGCCACAGAAGGTCCAGGGTTCAAGTCCGACCCGTGACAATTTCCTGCATGTCCCCCCCTCTCTCCCCTTTCATATCTAGGTGTCCTATCCATTAAAGGTGGAAATGCCCAAAAACTATCATACTTGTCACACTCTTTTTTTACACATTTCCGGTGGTTACTGGTACCTAATTTGCCAGTCTGTCACCTTGATATTACTGCTTTAGTATCTTCTGGAGTGTTTTTTTATAGACCCCCTTGGGATTTCATTGTCACCCACACCGCTTGTATTGCTCCTTTTCTACATTTCTTTTTTTATTGTTTTTAGATTTGCAGAATGAATTTGATGGAGCCAATAAAGAGAAACTAACACTTTAATTGTTCCAGGTCCATTACTATGAAGATGGCAACGTTCAGCTGGTGAGCCACAAAGAGGTCCAGGAGTCCATGTCAGTTTCTGTGAGTATAACCAAGCACTTTTTTTTTTGTATGTGCACCTAGACAGACGAGGAAATGTGACGTGCTGTGACCAGAGCTCAAACTACAGAGACCCGGACCTCAAATATAGGCTACAGCAGTCAGCACATTCCATTCAAGTCATCTCAGATATGGCTGTATATATATTTCTTACTATTAGTCTTGTTCATTCATGGTGATTGTACCTCTATAATCAGATCCGTCCCGACCATCCCAGTTCTGGTTTTACATTGAAATGCTGTTTTGATTTACTGACAACTCCCTGTGGATGTGTGTTTTCCTAATTATTTATCTTCTTTTGAAATTAATTGTGTATGTTTTGTCATCTTTTAGAGTGAGGCTTTAACTGCAAAGGAGTTTGTTAAGATCATGGAGGCTGCAGAGAATGACTATCAGGTATGTAAAGATGAAAATCCGATATTCTGTGAAATATGCGGATAACGGGCTGGTTGTTGTGGGAAAATACGTCGCCGTACGTGAAAAGGATTGAAGGTTCCCACTCTTTCACACACCGAAACTTTGTTTTACTGATTTATTGATCAAATGTTTTTTTTTATGTACGAGGTGCAATTGGCTAAAAATGAGAACTCGCGAAGAGCTCATGTTGTACTCTTGTCAGGATCAAATAATAAAATCCTTTTTATTTTCACACTGAAAACATCCATCACAGGATGTTCCTCATGATGTCAAGTTTTTAGGCTAAGACAAATGGAAAGCGGAATCATACTAAGGAATTTGGATGTTGTATTTAACCCTTGTGTTGTCCTCAGGTAAAATTTGAACCTTTTTATCAGAAGTAACAAAAACATTTTACAAAGTGTCAAAACATAGAAAAAAACCCGCCAAAACTGCTGGGAATTTTGATCCGAAAGGACAAGTTCATGGTCGACGGGAAGACAACACAAGGGTTAAATAGAGGAATGTGCACGTTCGTGGCCATCCACTCATTTGAAGGAAAAAAAGGATACATAAATTGTGATATTTAAACTTTATTTTACTATATCTGTCTAATATTTTTTTCTACTACTGTGGGCTAACAGTTAACATAGAAACGATCGACATACATTTAAATGCCCCCTGTAAATACACAGTATTACATGGCTATGCTGCCCCGCTGGTAGAGGAAGTCTTTTACAACTTGACCTACTTTCGCTTAAGTACGGTGCAGTAAAGTCAATCAGATGTCCGTGATCTGCGTAACGACAGTACAGTTGGGACGTTTGCCTTCGACAGAGCGACAGTAATAACCTAACATACCATCATTACGGAGTTTAAACTACATTCTTGGTTATGTTTGCACTGAATAACGCATTCAATAAACAGAAACGTAACTCTTGCAGCGCACATGAACCGATGCGTAATATTAGCTCACACGTAAAATAGCACCCTCGTGAATTAGCCTACTGTTGCTAACTAGAGTCTGGATCAGGCCGAATCTTTCTGTCTGAGCCCGGCCTGCGTCGGACAGAGCCGTAACCGTACCCGGCCCGTGCCTGACAGGCATTAAGATATTTGTGTCCGAGCCCGACACAGTTAAAATCAATTTTCTTTTTTTTCCCCCATACTAATGACACATGTAGGCTACGTTTTTGTGTGGAAAGTTTTTATTAAGCAATTGTAGTAGGGCATTGGGAAATGTCAACAGGCACACGGGGCAACAAGCGCAACTTAATAAGCTGTTCAAATGTTCAACGTGTTAACCTCTCCTGATCGCTTCGTTTCCAACCGTGATCAGAAAACCAGCGTAGACTGGTTACCTCCAGGGCCCACGTTATATCTACATCACGTCTGCTTCCTCTTTCTCTATCTCTCTTCTGCCCACTTACCACTCACACACACACACACACACTGAGCTCTCTTAAAGCACGACCCGAACCCGACCATCATTCCTAAATATCTGTCCGAACCCGTCGGGTACTGTCGGGACCCGTCGGCCTCGGGTCGCGTATCCATGCCTTAGTGCTAACGTACATTCATAAATCCTGCATAACATCGTCCCGTACCTACAGGACATCAGACTAACTTATTGATGCACGCACACAGACAGTAGTGTCGGCAAACTTGGTCCAATGAGGGGAGAGAGGAAAGTGTGATAGCGTTCCACGCTCACGCCTTTTTCTCTCTCGCTCTATACCGCTGTGTCCACTAGCAGGTAGAGCGAGCTACAACTGACAGAGAGAGAGAGAGAATGTATCACTACAGCCAATTCAGTCTGCTCAAAGTGATGGTCTATTGCTATTGCTGCGTGTCATTCCCCATCTCTCTCCCCCCTTTCATGTCTATCCACTTACAAATAAAAGGAAAAGCCCCCAAAAAATAATCTAAAATAAAAAATGCATTTAAATGGTTTCTTAAATCTTATTTTACTGATTTCTAATTCTCTACCTTCCTCTCTCCATCTTTGTGTGACTCCTTCCAGACGGCCATCAACGAGAATTACCAGACCATGTCGGACACTACCTTCAAAGCCTTACGCCGCCAGCTTCCTGTGACACGCACCAAAATCGATTGGAACAAGATCCTGAGCTACAAGATTGGCAAGGAGATGCAGAATGCTTAAAAAACCGCAAAGAACATAACAGACAACGCCCTCCCCCCTCCCAAACAACGTTGCATGACTGGATAGTTGTATCGTCTTTGTACAGAAATTAGAGAAACTGGGACAAAGAAAGGTTTTTGGTCTCACAGCCAGATGTCACGTTACACATTGGATGTCTACTTTTATTGATGTTATTTTGTTTTTATACAGACACTGTTAACTCCTCTGTATATTGTATCTATGATATGATGATAATCGCATTTGGAGAGCTATAACTTGAGGAAATATTAACAAGACATAGGAAAAGGGGGCGAACACATGTATGCAAAAACATCCTTATAAAATACAATATCACGTGTGCAATATTTATTGTGTTAGTGAGACCACGCCTTTTTATTTGACCTGCTGAAAAAAAACAGTTTGAATTTGCAGTGATGATGGTGAAACAAATTAATTTCGGGAGAATTTTGTCTGCATTTACAAAAGAGCTCAGATATTTTGGCTGTAAAGAATGACTCCCTTCACTTCACGGTTAATGTCCCTATACGGTCAATGGAAGAAGAAGAAAAAAAACCTTATTTGTGTTCATTGAATGGTATCTTTGGCACAAGCAGTCACCACTGTCAGCCTCTCAATGTTCTTGTTCCCTCATTTTGGTACTTCCCTCACAGTTTGTCCTGTGTGTGAGAGATCTTAAGTTCGCAGCGCTCCTGGCTAAATTGCCTTTTTGACTTGATATCGTCTGAACTCTCACTCAACACAGTGAGTTCTGTGACCACTTAACAAGCTTAATTAACAAGTCATCAGTCGCTAAGTAATGTGCATAATGTCCAATTTACAATAAAATCAAAACGTATCACATTCTCCTCCAGTGCTTATTTTTATTTTTAAAAAACAACAGAACCTGACTGTATTATATAACAAGGCACATTGTAATATATACCTGTATGAAACATCCTGTCTGTCAGTTTGGTGATTTATTTCCATGAGATTAATTGTAATTCAGTCACAATTATGTTGCATTAAATGACAAATTTTCTATTTACTGACTCACTCATAATTTCTGATACCCTTATGATGCAGAAATAAAAAATAATTCAAACTCAAGGTGTATTATGAAACACTTTAAGTTAGGATTATCTCACTGAACTTTGTCCAAAAAAACGGCAGCTGATTAACTTTAGTTTGATGTGACTGCACAGACTCATAAGTCTGTGTACTGTGCAATCCTTAGATGTACAGTCTCTCATTGCGCTAATATCAATGAAGGGCATCACTAGTGACATCAAAATATAGAGGATATGATGGAGGAGACTCGGGAAGGTCTTGAACCACACTTTAGAAACAACTGGATGATTGCATTTTACACTTTGACTCGTATAATTTAACACAGAATTACGCTTTTGCAGAAGCATATATCATGACTGCTCATAATTAGCAAGCAGAACCATCTTAAAATACCTAGATGGAAAAATTGTAGAAAAGGAGACTTCCTCTGTTTGGTTTTATGTTTTCATTTATAGAGTCACAGGATGAGAACACTACATGTACAGTAACTTAGTGCTGATCACCGGTTTTTAAAGCTATGAACATGAACTGCAGAATTTAGAGTTTTATTAAAGATTAAGACATTTTGAAGGCATTATGGTGCCATTGCTTTTAAAATAAGTGATGGCATTAGTTATTGGGTCATGAATCCAACTGATGAAATACCAAAACAATTTTTGACATACTTTGGATCAGATTTGAGTAGTAAATGTACTGTTTTTCATGTCACTATATGACTGCCTGTTAGAGGGCCTTACATTTCTTTTTCTTCTTATTTATTTTTATCTATGAGGAAAAATGGGATCATTACAGCAGAGGTAGAACCAGACCAAAAGTGAAATAACAGCTTTTTTTTACAGTAAAGAGCCACTCTTTGTAGCTGAGAAAAAGAAGTGACCGCAAAGTTTTGCCAATTTGTCTCTTCATATTAAACCTGGGAGACTAAAATCCTCATAACTGTGGCATAACATGTTTTGACATGACATGGCACTCTTTATCTGCAATAGCAAAACAAGTTTTTGATTCATCATTGAGGTTTATTAAAATCTTTTCCCTGTGTGACAAAGAGCAGGTGTAGGTCTGCTGTTTACTCTGAAGAACAGAAAACAACGCATGCGCAGTAGGAGATGACAGTTACACATTGACTGTTGACCACTCGCTCGTCTCGCAATCTTAACCTGCATGCATTTATATATTTTTCGTTTATTACATAGCAAAAATATATTATTATTATTATTATTATTATTATTATTATTATTATTATATGATACGTTTTGAGTGGCTGCATATTGAACTTGCCTTGACAGGAAAATCGGTGACAGCGACATCTTGAGGCGGCGGGAGCTAACTGTCCAGGTTAGCGAGCCGGTGGCTAACTGGTAACTGTGAAGCTAACGTTAGCTAGCCAACCCCGTTTGCGGACACGTCTACACACACAGTCCGCTGCTGCTGGATACTAGACACATGTTGAACTGGTGGTGGAAGAAATGCTAGCTACGAATGAGGATTTAACTGGCTTTCGCACGTACAGAAATTGAGGTAAGCTCATACACACACACGTTGCTTTAACGATTCCCTAGACGCTGCCATTCACTAGTGCCTCTTTAAAAAAAAAAAAAAAAAAAAAAAGTTTGTCTTATGTTTTGCAAACGTTAGCCAAATATTGTTAGCAGTTAGCTAGCAGTATGAGTGGCTACCGTTTAGCCAAGTTTAAATGGAAATCCTCATGCATTGCAAACGTGCGTGGCTAATGTGAAATGCACAGCGGAGCATCAATAAGATGTTCCGAGCTACCCTGTGATTAGTTTTCCTTGCCAAGCACCATAAGCCAACTCGAGAGAGCAGAGCAGAGCAGAGCAGAGCGTTGTATTGTTTTTTTTAACTGTCTCCATCGTGAGTCGATGCATTATCTCTTATCTGGTATACTACAGAGTTTACAATGTCAGCCGTGTCCCGGTGTTATTACTTCATGCTGTCTGTTTGCCAAGTTGTCTCAGTTCTAACCGGAGAGTAAACCCCGTCTATTGGGTAGCATTTTAAGCAACTTTACTTGGATCCCAAGTTTACCACTGCTTGTTAGCCTTGTGGACCTCAAGTGTGTACCACTGCTGGGCATTCAATGTCGGCTCAGTGGTCTAGTTGGCATTATGTGTCGCCTTGCTCTCACAGCAGCAAGTGATGAGTCTCCTGTGACTGTGTGGTGCCGAGCAGCAGATGGAAGAATGTGCTCTTTCAGAAAGCCAGTTGGCTCCAGCTAGAGAAGACAGGAGAGCACACATAGGCTACTTGAGGAGTCTTAATGGTAGTGTGTGTATGTGTTGGATCTGAACAGTCATAACCAAAAGCATACACTAGGCGTTGGAGGTTTATGTGTCAGGTTTAATGTGGCATTCGTGCTGCTGAATCTCACCGTGTCCCTTGTTGCACAGGAAAAGTGTTAATGTACAATGTATACAGATATGTATATGTTAATGTATACAGCTGCTGGCGCCTTCTGAATTGGCAGTTTGACAAACTATAGACCTTCTACATAAGTCTGGGAAAGCATGGGAGATGATTTAAAAAAAAATCATTTCTATACCTTCAAAAGCTACTAGAAATTGCTCCAAACCTTGATACATATTGCTGAGTTGTTGAGTTATGATAATATTACCTACCCTTTTTAACATCATACATCATTATTATCATTAGCTATTTCCAAGCAATAGAAGTCTGTGCAGGAAAAACATACTATTTTAAGCCCTGGAATTTGTATATTACTTCTTGATTATGGCTAAAATTGTACTTTTAAAAAAAATGTTTTGTAAATATTATGACTACTCTTATCACAGTTATTGTTTTTTAAATCCTTACCCCTGAACTGGCATCCTAAAAAACAATCTTAATTCTGTCAACCAGGCAGGGACTGACATCACTTTCTGCTGAGCACCGAAAAGATGTGGGGCAAAACATCAGCTGATAACCCAATAAACAGGCTGAAAAGTTTTTTTGGAGGCAGTTATACTATGTGAATGTCTTCATTAAATCTTCTACAGTGTTTTCAAACCTTTCAAATAGTACTCTTTACTAAAAGATTCCTTCTTCAGCTTATGGTAAATTGCAAACGTCATCCATTGTAGTTGTATGTTTTAAATGAATAATGAGGTATTTTAGATGGTCGAAATGTCTTTTGGGAGGCCAATTTGCTGGTGAGTCAAAATGTAAATTCTTGACACTATGTATATCAACATCTGATTTTCATAATCAAATGAACCTTTGGTTACTGCTGTGCTGATATGCCCCATTTTACATTTCTGAACTGTGTAATGTGTATGTAGATTAGGATGGACGAATACGCATTATTAGATCTACTGCAATACTTCCATGCTGCCACATCATTAGAGCAAAATGGAGTTTTTGACCTTGGCTGTGTATAGTTGCAGCATTTGCATCCCAAATCAGCTTTGACTAATGGCGTGCAGGTAATCACTTTCTGCTGCAAATGATTTTGCCGGTAACTTCATAGTGAAATGCTAGGTGGAACTGAAAAGCCACAGCTACGACCGGACCCTGTCCCTGCTGACCTTACGTTACACATCTTAAACTGAGAGTAACGTCTTACATTCATGACGTACTTTCACTTCCTCTTCCTCATTAATGCCAATGTATATTCCAATTATCTTTTCTTCGTTCCCTATTACTTGATCTATGAAATGCGGGATCCTTCCCCCACCCCCCTCAAAACTATTAGCTGTTTATTACGTCGGCCCCTTTCTCCTAGCTTGCCTCCTCCATTTTTAATAAAGTTAGTGGTTTCTTGCATTTCCCAGAATTACTTTTGGCATCCCCCAGATAACTTGCCTGGTCCTGTTGCAGGTATACGCACACCTTAGGTGGCAATAGCTTTAATAACAGCAGGAGAGAGACCTCTTGTAATTAATATCTTCCTATGTGGTTGTTGAATGTCAGTGTAAACATTTTTTTTATGAGGTCCACAGGGAGACTGAGCCCTGAGGACAACATTTGACATTGATGTTTTATTCACTAACTTCAGTCAAACAACAATGGGAGAGTGCTGTTCATTGACAACAGTTTAGCGTTTAACACCATAAGTTCCCTCCAGGCTCGTCACAAAGCTAAGGGACCTGGGATCAAACACCTCACCGTGCATGTGGATTCTTGACTTCCTGACAGTCAAGATGATGGTGGTCGGACACACCTCTTCCACCCTTCTTTCTTAACACCGGAGCACCCCAGGGCTGTGTTTTGAGTCCCCTGCTGTACTTCCTGTACACACACACACACACACACACACACACACACACACACACACACACACACACACACACACACACACACACACCACTGTGTAGCCACTTTCAACTCCAGCAACATCATCTAGTTTGCCGACGACACAGCTGAGGTGGGCCTGATCACAGACAGCAAATGTAGAGGACCTGACCCCGCTGGTGTCATGGCAGCAAACTACTCATGGATGTCAGCAAGACTAAAGAGATGATAGTGGAATTTTGGAAGAAGTAGGGAAGGACCTACACCCTTCTTAATATCGACGGGTCTCGGTGAAGAGGGGGGACAGCTTCAAGTACCTTGGTGTCCACAACACAGAGGGTCTGGCCTGGGCGCCGCACACTGACTCAGTGGTGAGAAAGATTCCAACATTGTCAGTCTGGGATGGGTCAGTGAAGCTTCTACATAAAGAACATGGCCATCCCACAGCTCTGGAAACAAGGAATGGTCTTTCAAAGTACACAAATAACCCAGGAAACTATAGGCATACTTTTTTGACATGTCACAGTGCAGTATGACAAATATTTCCACACTGACCTAAGTGTTACAGTCCAATCCCCAAATCAAGGTGCAGTACAAAAGTCTAAAAATGAAAGAACATAAAGAAACCCTCTGAGTTAGCTTGAGAGATACAGTATGACACACACAGAGAGACACAGCACATATTCACCACAAAGCCAGATCAGACTGGTCAGGAACCTTTATTTAGAACCTGTGCACTGCTTTGGTAACATGATCTCAGCCAGAAATGTTTGCCCTACCTTCGACAGGCCAGGCTGTCCTGCCCTGCCCGGGAAAAAAACATAATGAAACTCTTTCTGCCTGCTTTCAATCATCTGTACCCATTGAGAACATCCACATCGGAAAGCCTGGATAACCCTTTTAGACATTTGCACCTTGAAGCCCCCAAAGTGGTAATTCAAAGCAAACACTCCAAAGCCCTCACAGCTGGCTCCCTAATATCTGACCCACCATGCCAGTGAGGGCTCTAGCCAAGTGAGTGGAAGGCCGAAGAATGCTATGTAGACACCCTGACTGTACAGAATGTCAAAGACACTCTGCTGGTTAAGTTCAGTGATGAGGTGAATCCAGGTAAAGGCCTGTATAAATGTATTCCCCTCACTAAATCTAAAGCAGTCGTGAAGGATGAGAGCTAAATAAGGATAAGCTTGGAGACTTAGAAACTTGTAAGGTTTTTTTTTTTTTTAAAGCTTTGCCAAAGTTCAGATGTAGACTGTGCAAAAGGGGGCTGTAGTTAAGGAAGTGGAAGATTTCTTCTAGTTGGTTCCATCAGCGTCATCTGAGTGTGTTTGTGTTTTTTAGTAAATGGAAACTTAAAATTGAATGCCTTGTGAAATAGACCAACTCATCAACAATGGCCACAATGCAGTCAACAAGTGTTTTTAAGCAGTAGATTTTAGTCTTAAGGCGCTGACACACCAACCCGATTATCGGCCGTCGGACAGTCTGGCGAGGTCGGTGACTTGAGTCTGTTCCGTGCTGTTGTCAGTCGGAGGAGCCGTCGGCGTTCATTTGGGCCGATTTGACAATTTGAATCGGAAGGCGGGCAGTCAGATTCAATGGCCAATCTTATTGGTGGAGCGGTAACCCGGAAATGACGAGCAGGATGAGCCTGACTAACGCCTCTCAAAATCTGACGAAAATCTTTAAACTGACCTTTGTCGATCTGAAATGGCCTATTTCTCGTTTTTTTTTTTTTTTTTTTTTTAGAAATGTGAGACTTCCAGAAGATAAGATACTGAAGATGACGACTTGCTACCAAACTGGCCAGCGGCGTACATCTTACACTTATCATTCATAGAAACATTTGTGGTTGTGGCAATGTCTTTCACAGTTTTTAAGTTACTATGGGACTTTTGGCAAAGAAGCCGGGGGTCGGCTATTCTGTACCTGAAAATGGAATAATGAAAGCATAACCTTTTGCAGTCCCGCTACAGCAGGATACTGACTTCAGGTGATGGCCCTAGTAACCAATAGGAAAACAAACTGCGCAACGGTTGGTTATATCATGCCAAATAAATTAATCAGACAAGGCAAACAGCCACAGCCAGGTGGTTGTTATTTTACCACCCTGTCTTCCTCATCCTGGTTTTCTACTTTGCATACAAAGACAGTTTGATGAATTACCTTTCCAGTGGCCTGCATTTGAATGCATGTACGAATCTCCAGATTTGAATCGATGCAAAAACTATGACAAAAATGAACCTGGCTAAAACCAGACACAGTCAGTCATCAGGCATGTTCTGTTCCATTGATCACAATTAGGACCAATTCAGTTTTCTAATAGATTACATCTTAGACTTGTATTTTCTGTGCAGTAGCTGGTGGTTTTACACTTTTCGTTTGCTGCTGGTACTGTGTCGATCCTCTTTCAAACTTAGTCTCTTAGTCCCAATACAGGACTTTGTAAAGGCCTTTTGGTGTATATAATTTCATGTCTATCTGTAGGGAAATTCGACTACACTTCTAGTCTAGAATGGTTGGCATTCCCTCAGGCTCTATGCACTTTAACCTGAGTAACGCTGTAGTCCAATATACTGGTCCAGTACATCACAAGTCTTTTGGGTCAAAAGTGGCCTCTCTTATCACAATACGTTGTTCATAGTAGAACAGAGGGAAAAGGGAAGGGTAGATCACACTGTTTTAAAATGGCAAAATATAACACAACAACATTAACTCAACAAGAACAAATCAATCAGTTTGTTTTTTACCCAAACTAAACACACAACTGTATGAAAAGAATTGCTATTGTTTTTAGATCGGTCAGGTAAATATGGTATCTGATAGTATCGCAACAGGCAGAGAAAAGTAGTTTTGACTTGAGAATGTGAGCATCAAAACCCTAGTTGTGCAAGTGGAACTGGTTATTGGCAGCAGGGAAGCACTGGTTGTACTGGACACTCCCAGGTGTGAATGGGTGTAAGGACACACAAATTTAAGGACACACAAATTTGGCATGTTGTCAGAGGCTGTTGACTAACAGTGCTTTGTGCAGGTGCCAGTATGTTCACTGCCACTGGAGGTTGGCCCTTCTATGCCAGAAGGTGGAGTTTGGGCATGTGGTGAAAGAACACAAGCTCTGGCTGTGCTGAAAGTTACAGCTAATAAACCACGAGGAAGAGAATTTGTCTCTTTCCCGTGTGAGTCCGAAGCAGGACACTGCTGGGAAAAAAAACAGATTATGTGCTTGGGCAAATGTAATCTACGGTAGAGATTTAAAAGAAATGAATCCATCCTTCCTGCATTATCCACCCCAACTGCTTGCCTTGCATGGACCTATTCAGATTAGTTCCATTCAAAGAAATTACTGAAGAAGAAGTGACAACCCACTGCCCCTGTCTCTTAAGTTTTTTTTTTTTTTTGTGCATTCACTTCAGTGGCTTTCTGTCTTCTGAGCCATTTATTAATGGTGAAGGAAATGTTTTGTCAGGCCCAATATACACTAATGCAATTCAATTGCTGTTAAAAAAAAAAGCACACAAAGCACATTCCTACAAAGGACATTGGTTTCAGTTGTAATAGTAAATGTGTGTGTGTGTGTGTTTATTGTTCTGGCATTCATATTAAAATGTCTCTGAATCCGGCCAGTAGACTGTAATTAATTTGATTTCATCGGTTGTCCATGCATCAGTGGACTAGTAATGGCAGCTCTGGGTGGCTGGAGAAACCCAGTTCCCCATTTTGACCAGTTGGTGTCAGCAGTGGCAGTCCCAGCGTTCCTGACCCATTTAGCTGAATGATGCCGCTGCCTTTTGAGTTGTGACCCAGTGGAGGTAATCAAAGCCTCACCGACCTTCCTTTTGTGAGGCTGGTTCCTCTGAAAGGCAAGAGGGGAGGGATGGGGGGTGATGATGATTGTCTGGTTCTCAAAGAAACTGCCAATCCCTGCTGTTGTCTGCATGGAGGACGTGGTGGGCACAGTTCATTTTTTTACACCAGCTGGCTTTCAGTGCTGTAAATTGGTTCTCATCACATCAGGAAATGGCCGCCATTTAAATGCTAAATCTGACCACCACCAGCAAATATGCTTCTGACTGGGCGGTTTGTCAACTCTTGACAGAAACGTTTTTTGGTGGGGAGGAGGAACCAACCAGCCATGATTTTGAGATCCTGACCTTTTCCTAAAATCTATAAATGCTAAACAGGCTGGTGAATTTCAGGAGGTGCAAGACACAATGGCCTAAGGGCAAAATGTCAGGTTCTTCTTCCCTTATTCTTTCTTGGAATGCGTTCACATGTGCGCCCACATATTATCTTTTCTTTAAAGGAACACGCTGACTTATTGGGAATTTAGCTTATTTACCGTAACCCCCAGAGTTAGACAAGTCCATACATACCCTTCTCATCTCCGTGCGTACTGTAACGCTGTCTGACACCGCCAGCGGCAGCAGCCCATCACAGAACATGCAGGTGAATGGTTCCAGTAATCCTACTGCTGCGAATTGTGACAAAAGTGACAAAATAACGCCAACATGTTCCTTTTTACATGTTGTGATTTGTAGAGTCACAGCGTGTACAAAAAACAACGTAACATGAGACACAGCCATCTTCTAACCCTAAACAAACCGGGAACTATATTCTCAGACAGGCTTGCTGCAAAGCAAATCACTCCGCCCAAGTACTATATTCTTGCGCCTGAGAATATAGTTCCCGGTTTGTTTAGGGATAGAAGGTGGCTGTGTCTCATGTTACATTGTTTTTTGTACACGCTGTGACTCTACAAATCACAACATGTAAATAGGAACATGTTGGCATTATTTTGTCACTTATTCGGAGCAATAGGATTACTGGAACCATTCACCTGCATGTTCTGTGCTGGCCTCCTGTAACTTGGGGTTACGGTGTATAAGCTAAATTCCCAATAAGTCGGCGTGTTCCTTTTAAAATGTCTGTGATTAGGGCTTTGACGGTATAGTTTTCTTTCTTACCGCAGTGAAGAAGCAACGTATCACCGCGGTATGGCGGTTAACCGCAACCCCCTTAACAGAGTAGCGTAAGTTAGAGCAAGAATAGCAGGGTGCCTTAAGTGAGTGATGTCAGTGCTCGTGTGGTCGCGCAAGGAGAGCGAGCGGTAACGGAGAGTAGTGTACGAGTGCAGCTGTGAGGAAAAGTGAGAGGAAAAAGAGCTAACAAAGATGATGTAAAGTGAGTTAAACGTGAACAATAAAACGACAAGCTTCTCAAGACAAGATGGCTTTATCTGTTGTCAATACTGCCAGTAGAGTGAATAGCGTTACCCCCGAAAAAGCATCGGCTTAAACCCTACAACATATGTTGCAGTCATAGACTGTATAAAAAGATTGCAGTGTTTCCATTTCAGCTCAATGTCAGAGCCTTTACTGTGTCTTGCTGTCATTTAAGGCCGCGTTGCCTTTTCTCCTCTCCGTTGATCTATTCCACAGACAGTTCAGAAAGCTCTATTGTCGATAAAGTTAAAAATAAAGTAATTGTTAGCCGACAATGGCGAGTGCAGACACTTCGCAGCACAGCGGTCTAGCAGCTGAGCAAACAGAGAGCAGAGAGGGCAACTCGGCACTCCGCTAACTTGTTGCTCTAACTACCAACATGAGCTGCTCTGTTTAGGCTACAAAACGTGCATGCAGGCTGACATTTAACCGTGCGGTTTTGTCAGGATTAATCTATAAACAGAAGGAAACTCCGCTAGCTGCTAGGCTAAAGTGTAATGGTAAACACTGCAGCGGTAATGTTCACCTCTGCTGAGAACAGAGAAACGTCTTTGCCTTCCCAACTGTGTATTATATTAAACGTTACCTGTAGTAGTAGTAGTAGTAGTAGTAGTAGTAGTAATAGTAATAATAATAATAATAATAATCATCAATAATATAAGTTTTTTTTTCTCTCCATAACCTCTTCAAATAGGAGAGAATACAACAAAGTACACTGAGAGACGCATAAACACACTGTGACGCGCTCACGATTGTATTGCAATGATTTATTCCTCCACACGTAAAATACAACTAGCACTGCAGTTACCAAATGTAAAGTTACTTTGTGAGTCGAAATTTGCTTGTTAGTGTGGCGGAATAAATCCTTGCAATACAATCCTTGAGCGCGTCACAGTGTGTTTATGCATCTCTCAGTGTTTAGTCCCTCGCGGCAGCACTATGTTGGACCGCTTACAGCAGCAACATTGGTCAACAGAAAGTGCTCGCTCCCAGGCTCAACAGGTGATCAGGTGAAGCAGACAAATATGTTATAACTTCCGCTCAAACCGCGATGAAAACGCCCACCACCTACAATACAAGTGCACAACACAATAATCAATAAATAATATAAATGAGACCATACACTATGTGGCTCCTACACTGTTGATGAGCATAACTAAACAATGATTGTTGCTTTCATAATATTTAATCACACGACATGTGTTCTCCTGTAACCTTCGGCAGCAAAAAGTAAAAAAATAAAAAATGCGGTGATGGCGGTAGTGATGTCATCACCGCGGTAGTGGCACGTCACCGCCGGTATTGCAGTGATGCGGTTATCGTCACAGCCCTATCTGTGATTGATGCTGAAGAGTGCTCCATCTTTGTAACAAAAGTCAAAGACGGGATGAGATGTAGGCTAGCTAATGACACACCGGCTAGACGACAGACATGAACATGGAACAGTCTTGGTTCTTTGTGATGTTCTGATTTTTTTGTCTCTCACCTCCTTCTCATCTCATTAGAAACACACTTGTGCCAACATCCAATCTTGTTGATTTTCTCAGCGTGGCCTTCTCTAAAAGACTGACCTTTTCCTATACCTCCTACCTCCTTTTATCCTTATCCTCCTTTTTCCTCTTGCCAACGGATGGCCACGCTCCTCTCACGCTTATTTTCAGTTGCCTAGCAACCAGGAGGAGATGCTTTTTTTTCTTTTTCGGAGTGGTACTTAGGGATGGAAGCGGGGGCGGGGTGAGGAATAAATGTCTCATGATTGCAGTTCCACCGAAGAGAGGGGGTGAAGAGCACTGTTTTAAGTAAAGCATTCATTCAACGACTGCCTTGTTCCATTACTCAGTGTCTGACTCAGTTAGCACCCCCATTCACCTGGGCTTCAATGCTGTCATGGCGATGGGTTTGCATCCTAATTATCGGCGTGGCAGTGAGAGCAGGGCCCGGTGCCAATGTGTGTAACTAACTGTAGGTCGTGTGTGACTCAGACATGCTTTGACTGAAGAGAAAGAGGCTGAAGTTGACAGTGAGGGGCTCTTCACTCGGTCTCTTCAGTCTTTTTTTTTTTTTTTTTTTTGCAAAAATGCTTACTCTTTGTTCTGTAGCATTTCATTACAGATCTCACCATTGTTTTATGCAACATATGCAATAAACCTACAAGGAATAGGCTATTGGGCTTACATTGATGCAGGATACTTGATTCCTCTGTCAAAAAAGAAGTGTCAAAATTGTGTGTTGTTGTCTCTGAATTGGAAGGCATACGGTGTACTGCCAGATGTCCGATTAGTTTATTCAGTTACTAAATTAACTTGGATCAGAAAAAGATTTCTATCGACATGTGCTGTTTGGGGGGCTTAAATTTCTGAATTAAATAAAGTAATTTGAACAGAACTGAGCACAGGTTGTTACTGCATGTGTTTTCCTCAGTGAAGCATGTGCTGTCATGGCCGAAGATGCATTGACGATTATACTGTAGCAGCAGTACAAACATAGAGTAACACATTTTAGCGACTTGTTCGGTGGATCTGTAGCTGGATTTTGCAAACCGCTGGGTGCAGGGAATGTCCCGAGCCGGTCCTAAGGATTGCTTTCAGGGCCGATTCTGACATATCTCAATGGATCGTATCGGCTAAAACAAAGCGGCTCAAAATCTGATCCTTTCTTTACTGTACTCTACTGTGTTTTGTCCACCTAAGCCTGCTAGTGTTGCAGCACGCTTTCCTTAAAGGAACACGCCGACTTATTGGGACTTTAGCTTAGGGCTGGGCAATATATCGATATTATATCGATATCGTGATATGAGACTAGATATCGTAATATGGCATAGGCTAAGTGTTGTCTTTTCCTGGTTCATTTCAGTAAAGTGATGTCATTTTCTGAACTTACCAGACTGTTGTAACTGTTCTATTATTTGCCTTTACCCACTTAGTCATTATATCCACATTACTGAGGATTATTTATCTAAAATCTCATTGTGTAAATATTTTGTGAAAGCACCGATAGTCAACACTACAATATCGTTGTGGTATCGATATTGAAGTATTTGGTCAAAAATAGTGATATTTGATGTTGTCCATATCGCCCAGCCCTACTTTAGCTCATTCACAGAATCCCCCAGAGTTAGATAAGTCCATACATACCCTTCTCATCTCCGTGTGTGTCCTACCTCTGTCTCTAGCCTAGCTTAGCCCAGATCTTGGAGGTAACCGGCTCCATCTAGCCTACTGCTCTCAATAAGTGACAGTGAGCGGAGTGATTTGCTCGCAGCACATGAGAAGCCCTGTGGTGAGGAGCAGAGAGTTGGCCTGGAGTTCGCTCAGTTGCTGCGAGCAAATCACTCCGCCCAAGTAGCAGAAGTAGCAGTGCTTCGCCTTCTGAGAATATAGTTCCCAGTTTGTATACGGTTAGAAGATGGCTGTGTCTCATGTGACCTTGTTATTTGTACACGCTGTGACTATACACATCACAACATGTAAATAGGAAAATTATGGTTTTATTTATTTTAAAGATTTGATTTGGGCATTTCAGCCTTTTAATGAAAAGGACAGCTAGATATGAAAGGGGGGAAGACATGCAGGAAATCGTCAAGGTCGGACCCTGGACCTTCTGCGTCGAGGCATAGCCTACACCTCTATATATATATGCGCCTGCTCTACCAACTGAGCTAACCCGCCACATGTTGGTGTTATTTTGTCACTTATTGGGAGCAGTAGGCTAGATGGAGCCGGTTACCTCCCAGGATCTGTGCTAAGCTAGGCTAGAGACAGAGGTAGGACACACACAGAGATGAGAAGGGTATGTATGGACTTATCTAACTCTGGGGGATACGCTGAATAAGCTAAAGTCCCAATTAGTCAGCGTGTTCCTTTAATGACAGCCCGTTCTATAATGCGAGCATTTTGTTCCAGTGATGCGAGTAAATGCAAAAAATTAGCTTGAACCGTGATAGAAGCTCAGACCATAGTGAATCTGTTATTTTTGCAGGGTTCAATATTAACTTTTTCATCCACCAGCCAAATGGCTAATGAATGTTCACATTTTACCGGCCACTCAATAGATTACCTTTTGTTTTCTTGGCTGGTGAGTGAAGCAAATCTACCAGCCCATTGCCAGCATTTGGCTGGTAGATGGTGCTAATTTTGAACCCTGCGTTTCCTCTCTTGTTTACACAAAAAAAAAACATTCAGCTAGGAGCTTCTTATTTTTAGCCTGTGCAGACTGTCCCATTCGCTGGTTAAAATAAACATTGCTGGCAGCAGATCAAATCAGTTGTCCCCTAAGTAACGTTCATTCTGTGAGTAACTTGATGACAGGCCAAAATAAAACGTCATTGTTGTCGGGTTTGCGTGCTCTCTGCAAGGCAGTGTGTCTGTGCTCTCTGCCAAAGATTGTTTATTGGGGTAAAAGAAGTTTCACTCTGTACCACCACACATGTCCCAACAGAGTGATGTGTCATTTAGGTAAATAGAAGTACCAGATCACACTTGGTAACGGCAGATACCCAATATTAAATGATTAGATCGGGGTTGGGGCCAAAATAAACCTGATTGGGACCTTGGTGATTTGGAGAAATGACTCCTGCCTTGTAGGCCTGCACGGTTCAGGGAAAAATATGAATCACGATTTTTGTAGCTTAGAATTGATATCATGATTCTCTGCCTTGATTTTTTTTTTTTCACAAAGTGTAATGTTTATTTCACACATTAACCATGACAAAACAAAACAAATTGGCAGTACCAAACATGGATTTCTTTTGGCATCTATAGCACATTGGGCATCACCACAAGCCTGTAAACATAGAGGCTTCAATGAATAAAGAAAATAAAGTACATACTGGCCATTTAAGTACAGTAGGCTACCAAAAATAGTGACATATAACACATTGAACTAAATATGGCCCTGATACCGGCTCTGTCTGAACTCCTTGAACATGTCTTTACATAATTAAAACTTGTCAATCAACATGCTGCAGCTACAGCTTCAGTCTCAGTTTGTCAATTGCCAATTTAAGTACAGTATCAAAAACAGAATCATTTCTTAGCACACTCTTTAACTGCTTGCCTTTCATGTCTTCAGCTGTCCTATCAAAATAAAGGCCGAAAATGGCTGGGTTCACCCAGTCTAGCGTACGCACATTTTCAGCCCTGTTTTGTGCGTACGCCACGTTTATAAATGAGACCCCTGACTTACTAGCTGTTATATTATTTGCCTTTACCCACCTAATCAATGTATCCACATTATCGGTGGTTATTTATCAAATCTCTCATTGTGTTAATATTTTGTTAAAGCACCAATAGTCAACCCTACGATGTTGCTGCAACATTGACATCGATGTATTTGGTCAAATATATCGTGATATTTTTTTCATATCGCCCAGCTCTACTTCCAACTCCTACTTTTTTTTAGCAGTGTACAAAACATTCAGCCAGCAGCATCTCACTTTTAGCCGCCACAGACCGTCATCCTCGCTGGTGAAAATGCCAAACGTTGCTGGCGGCAGATCCTATCAGCTGTCACTGATTAATGTCAATTCTGTGAGTAACTTGATGGCCAGCCAAGATGAAACTAGTCTGTTTGGTTAAAGTTATCTCTGCAAGCCGGTCCTCCAATCGCGGAGTGAACTGACTGTTTTCTGTAGTCTTCTTCCCCCCCCCCCCAACTCCAGAGTGATACGACTTCTCTCTATCTGGTCGCGTCACATCAATTATAGGAGCCACATTCTCCCTGTTAATTTTGCATTCATATCATATCAATAATTCAATTTCATGAATTTAAGATTTTTGGCCCGGGACCTTTTCAATATTTGGATCAAGTAACTCATGGAGAATATGGTGTGTTAGATTAAGTAGGCCACAGCTTTTATTTCAATGTGTCAGAAACACAGTCAGGGTTTCGCCTATGAAAAGTTGTTTAGCCCGGCAAGGCCAGGGGCCTTTTTCTTTTTCTTTTTTTTCAACGAGGGCCCGGCTTGGGCCAGTCACAGACTGATGGCAGCATCAGGGTTTCTGTGATAACAAAATCATGGACGGAATCGTGAAATTGCGAATTTCAAAAAGACAGACGGGGCCATCGGTGAAAACACTAATATTTAAACATTTAAGTTATTATAAATATTGGCAGATAACCAATATTAAAGGGGTGATAGAATGATTATATAGGGTATTTCACACTGTTCCTTAAGGTCTCCTAATGGGGTATGTAACATTGGTTGGGCTGAAAATGGCCTGGTTGATATTTTATTGGCCCTTATGCATCCCTGTGTTTTGGCCCTATTTGTAAGAGCTTTTCTTCCAAATATGGTATGCTCGTGAATATTTAGATGAGCTGCGGTTGATTGCGCTGATTGGTTGAGAGAATCCCCAATACACACACATTAGAGACGCGACAGAATCTCATATTCCAGACACTGCAATGTTTTGTTACCAAATTCACTTCTGAGACGTTTTTTAATGCGAGAAATCAACTATATAAAGCTCAAATATGGGCCGTTTTACGAAAATTGATGACTAATTGCAAATTTGGTAAGACGTGTCGGACTTTAGGAGCTCCTCACAGTCTGATGAGAAAGCGACAGCCTGCTGGGCTCCGTACCCAGGTCAAAGTCACCCTTTGTGGATTACTGCACTACCGGGTCTCCGCAGCCGGCTGCAGGCATAACTATAATATATTTACGGTTTGAATTTCGTCGCGCCACTTGTATAACATCTACCCCAATGTCTTATAAAGCATGTATATTACAGGTTCCCCAAGGTCTTACAAAGCTTAGCTAACAATTGAATGCATTTTTGTGAATGTCAGAGGTCTTGCTTGGAGGATGCTAGCTAGTTCTCATTGACAGACTCCAGCTCACCGCGGGCTCTATCAATGAGACTCGCGGACAAGAGGCGTTTATTTCCCTGATTGTTTGTTTAAATAACTCAACACACATATCCATTATAAGATTAACTGGAACCTGGTAAGAGATTGCGGGCGTAACAAGCTCGCTTACCGCGCTCTCAGTCACTCACCGGCCAGCCAGTAGCAGGAAGAGGGGAGGGAGAACAGCGAGCTGCAGGCCCTGGAGCTCTGTCAGGGCAGTGGCGTGTGGTAGTTCCAGTCACCCAGAAAAGGGTAAGTTTGCGCGGGTATTGAGTACCGGGCCGCCGGCCGAGCTTAATTGAGGTCACAGCAGGCCGGGGTCTGTGACGGAGGACAGGCAGAGCGGCGATGTAGCAACCCAGGCAGCACCGGCCGCTGAACTCCGACACACGGTCGGACAAAATTTGCAATTAGCCATCCATTTTAGTAAAGCAGCCCATATTTGAGCTTTACATAGTTGATCTCTCGCATAAAAAAGTTTCAGAAGTGAATTTTGTAATGGAATAGCAGAGATCTGCCTGACCTAGATTCAGAAGACTACCTGATCTCAGGTCAGTTGTGTAGCCTATGTAAATGTTGGGGCGTGACTGTTCTCTTAATACACCCATGGGCGTGACAAAGGTACAGGTTTTGAGATGCTTACGTAAGCAATTAGCTTTGTTGAGATTTGCCCGTTTTCAGCGGCAGTTTAAAAATATGAGATTATATGAGAGATAAGACATCTATAATTTATACATTTAGAAATATTCTGTCGGACGAACATTTTTTGCAGTGTAGCACGAGTAGAGAAGGGGTCTCTTGGTGGTGCTTGAATGACAAAGATGTGGGGAGACGAGGAGGAGGAGAAGGAGGAGGAGGAGGGCGGCCGGGTATGAGACACAAAAGAACACGCTCCTCTATTCAGCAGCCGAGTAATCCACATGCTAGCTGGGTTCACCCCGTTCTCAGTGGGGGGCCACAAGGACGTCCGGCTGTTGGAAAGACTCGCCACTGTACCCATTCATACGCTCAAAGCAGGCCACTGCCGCACAGTTACTGGGTTATGCGTGCACTTTACTACATTAAAAGGCTCCATACTCCAGTCTTCATCCAAGTTTTACAGTATGCATCAATAATGAGAGTTATCGCTCACAGCATGTTCACTAACACGCACATCAGGGCGTCCATGCATCCTGAACGAGGCTGCAAAAACTTTTAGTCATTTAGATTTAGAGCTCTGAAAAGGATTCAGATGTCTTGAATGTGGCGGCCATGCTACATGCCGTGATTTGTGTGCAGTAATATAGCTGCGATGATTATTCGATTATTAGTGTGGATCATTCGATACACACTAAATAAATAAACTAATTTGATACGCTTTAGTCAATTTTTTTTTTTTAAAGCAAAAATGCCAAACATTCTCTGGTTCCAGCTTCTCAAATGTAACGATTTGCTGTTTGTCGTCGTCATTATGTGACAATAAATTGAATATCTTATGATTTTTAGACTGCTAGTCAGAATAAAAAAAACAAGCAAATTGAAGACATTACGATGGCATTTGGGAAATTGTGAATGCTATTGTTTAACTATTATTTAACCTTTTTTATAGACTGAACGATTAATCAAGAAAATAATGAGATTAATCGAGAGAAAAAAAAGCCCTACATAGTAGTTTCATCATTATTAGGCTAGCATGTAAAGTGCTAGGATGAAATATCGCTCCGGATGTCCGTCCCTGTCCGCTATCTCGCTGTCTATTTTGCTTCATCAGGGGCTTAGGATGGTGGTGATTGGTTTAAAGAATACCGAACAAACCAGAGCATTTTTCCCCCAATCCCAGAATAGATACGCGGTGTCTCTCCACAGCGCTGTGGAGTGACGTCGGTCTACACTGCGAGACTTAAAGAGGTGAACGACGGCACCATGAGTGTTTTACTACCAGTTGATGTAAACCGTGTATGCTTGTTCACTCTTAGGCCGGTTACACACTGGCTGCGTGGCGTCAGCGTGTCTGCTGCGTGGCGGCTCCCATGTCAACAGGTTAGAGCTTACACACCGCCTGCGTGAGACGCACGTATCTATTGCGAAAACGCGTGCATGTTAGAAATAGAACCGACAACTATTTTTCACGCGAAACGCAAGCGCGTTGGAAGCGTTTCCAGGCTAAATAGAATACGAGAAGATTTTTATATGTCATTTAGACACGAATACATTTAATAAATGACATGTTGATGTTTGAAAGTCTCTGCGTTTTGATATAAATGTAATTAAAAAAAAAAAAAAAAAAAAAAATCGATTTTCTAATATTGCACCTGTCAATACAGAAGGAAATATTCTGTAGCTATTACAGAATATTTCTATTTTGCCATCAATACTGCCGACGTTGTATTTGCTGTAATCAAATTAGTATATATTTATGTTTAACATGGTATTTTATTTTATCAATGGGAAACCTACATGTCTCCAGACAAGGCTAGCAGCAGCGCGTCAGACACGTTTCTGGTGTGTAAAGACGTAGAAAAATCCACGCAGCCGACACGCAACAGAAACGCCACGCTCACGCCTCGCAGGCAGTGTGTAGCCGGCGTTAGAGCTTGCATGCTGCCTGCGTGTCGCGCGCGGCTCGCGCCACACCGAAATCTTATGCATGCTAGAAATAGGACCGACGCCTATTTTTAACGCGACACGCAAGCGTGTTGGAAGCATTTCCAGGCTACATAGAATAGGACAAGATGTTTGTATGTCATTTTGACACCAACACATTTAATAAATGACATTTTGATGTTTGAACATAAATGCAGATATAAATCTCATTTAAAAAATAATTATTGATTTTCAAATATTGCACCTGTCAATACAGAACGAAATATTCTATAGCCTATTTTGGCGTCAGTACTGCCGACGTTTGTCTTTGCTGTAATGCGATCAGTATATCTTTATGTTTATGGGAAACATACACGTGTACAGACGAGGCTAGCAGCAGCAGCGCCGCGTCAAGACACGTTTCTGGTGTGCAAAGACATAGAAAACGCCACGTTCTCTTATCTAATAAATGCCTGTATTATTGTTGAATTGAAATTAAAAACGTATAGCAGAGCATGGATGTGACATGATATAATATCACATATGTTAGTTGGTCTTCTTCTTTTTATAAAGGGTTATACACGTTATGTTTATGCAGGTTTGATTGATGGTGTTGTAAATAGCAACAGAAATGTTTGTTGCTTGGCTCCCGTGTGTGTGTGTGTGTGTGTGTGTGTGTGTGTGTGTGTGTGTGTGTGTGTGTGTGTGTGTGTGTGTGTGTGTGTGTGTGTGTGTGTGTGTGTGTTTTAACAGCAGGTAAAGGCACAGCAGTCTCCAGTGCTCTGCTTCATACTTCAATTTCAAATTGTCGAACTGACAGACTGCAGCCCCCTGCCCCCCTCGTTGCTCCTTCGTGTGTGTGTGTGTGTGTGTGTGTGTGTGTGTGTGTGTGTGTGTGTGTCCCGTTGTATCTCGCTGGGCTTTTTTTCTTCTTCTTTTTTTTTTTGCTCCAAAGTAGACAAACCATTTTGATTGGCCTGCTTCCCACTCTTCTTCTCCAGTGTCCCTCAGCCCCAGCTGCCTACCTCCTCCCCCTCTGTATGTCTTTATCTGCCCCCCCTCTCTTTTCCGTTATGCCCTCCTTCTTTCTCTTTTTCATTCATTCCCTCTTATTTACCCCCTCTGTTTTCACCTCCTTGTTTCTTCCCTTACCATCCATTCCCCTTTCTCACATCTTTCCAGTTTTCTTGCCCTCCTTCCTGTATTCACCTCTTTGCTGCTGTCCTTCCATCCTCTCCTTCTCTACTCTTGCACTCCCCATTTTCTATCTTCCTCTCCCTTTTTCTCCTGTTTCTCCTCGTTTCTTTCCCCGTCTCCCTTCTTGCCTCTCTCTCTCTCTCTGTGTCTCTCTCTCTCTCTCTCTCTCTCTCCCTCTCCATCTGGCAGCAGTAGTCAGTCTTTTTACAGCTCTCCCTCTCCCCCTCTCTTCTGACGTCACTCTGTTTGCATAGCTATTGTCATATAGCGGAGCGGCAGTGGCAGAAGCTCTTCACCACATTTTTAGTTTTTCAGCACCTCTTCTTTCTCCCCTCTTCCCAGGAAAAGCCTCTCTCTCTCTCTCTCTCTCTCTCCCTCCCCTTCTCTCTCTCTCCCCCTTCTCTCTCCGTCAGTAAATACTAATACTACAGTGGAATGAGAAGTGAGAGAGTGATGGAGAGGATGAGGAGGATAATATAGACTGCAGAAAGAGGAGAAATGCGATAGCTAGCCACAACCACATCTCCGTGTCTGGATTTGACCACAGCTTGCCTTGGCTGTGAAGGATTTCTGCTTCATTTTACTTTTACATTCATCGATTCATTATTTGAATTTTTCCACAAGTCCTCTTTGTTTTTTCGCGGCCGGACTAACCGAGCGTGTGGAGGAGGGCTTTTAAAGCCGCAGCGGATAGCGGCGTTGGGGCATCTGGCCGTCTGGGAGGCAGCGACGGCCGGCTGGCTGCATTGTGTTGCTTTGATGACCCCCGCTGTGTAGCTGCCTGCTCATCAACCTCCCCCCCCCCCCCATCCCCCCCTCTCTCTCGCTCTCTCACCCTCCCCTTTCTTTCTCCTCTCTTTCCTCCTCCTCCTCCTCCTCCTCTCTCTCCATCACAGCTCCCGGCCCAGCCATGTTCGGCACAGAGTCCTCATGTAAGTACCACCAACAGCCTCCCGCCTCCTCTGTGTTTGTCCATGTTTATGTATCTTTTTATGTCTATGTGTGTTTCATCAGAGGGAAAGGAGGACAAGGAAATGGCTAGGTTTCTTCTATTCCTGCATCCCTCCTCCTCTCTTCTTCCTGTTTAGCCTCCATGGTTGCTGGTGGCAGGTTGCATGGGGAGAAATCTAGGACCTACCATTTTAGCACGGAGGGTCGGCACTACAAGCTAGCTGGTCACGCTGAGCTTACCGCCTCACTTTTAGCCGTGCTGTGTGTCGGCGGGTGTATATGCAATCTCCTATGCAGTCTGTATGTATTTCAGTCCTCTTGAGTGTAATGGCGTGCTGGTTGAATGCTGTTGTTTAAGCGTATCTTTGTGCGTGTGCGTGTGCGTGTGCGTGTGCGTGTGCGTGTGCGTGTGCGTGTGCGTGTGTGTGTGTGTGTGTGTGTGAGTGAGCAAGCATGTCAGAAGATGGACGCTTTTCGCCTGAGTTGCATTGTTTCCAGAAGCATCAGCCTCCCCTGTCTTCTTTCTCCAGCTCGGTCAGATTGCTGTAAGGTGTAAGCGTAGCATTTTCCATCCAAGGATGCTACTGAAGCTAACATAGCATACTGCTGTTATGTATGTATGTGTGCACACATGTGGGTCTTTGGGCAATGTGCAGCTCCTATCCTCCCCCAGAAGAGTCAGTGTTGATCTGTAGGTGGGCCGACGTCTCCAGGCAAATCACTTTCTCCCCCTCTACCCCACCCTCCCAAGAAAAAACCTTAACTTTAATCAATGATGCCTCAGTCCTCCCGCTGCTCAATGCTTCAAGGAAGTCCAAGCTGATCTAATTAATTATTTCATGGCTGCAGAGTCAGAGCCAAAAGTAACTTGTCTTTTGACATCAGACCAGAGCTAGCATGCGTACCGGCTGCATCCCAGACTGTGGTGTGTTAGCATCCTGGCTGGTCCAGTGATGGAAAGCTGTCATGCGCCACTTCGCCTCTGGGCAGTAATCTTTGTTTATGAAATGTACAGCTAATTGGATGACACCGTGGAGTATTCATGTAAGGGCAGTCTGGTACACATCCCATCTTTCATTTCACCAAAACCTGGCTGAGGTTGTCTTGTCCTTGAGGTCTGAGGTTCTGAATTCTGGCCAAAATCTGAGGTCATTTGAGGGTCAAACATAATGCTTTCACTATGTCAGTTTGTCCTCAGGGTTTTTTTTAGCTTTCTTGGTCCGTTTGAAAGATTATCAAGTAGACATTATAATGCCAACTTTTGGAAAGATCCTTACTTTTGATATGAGGATTACTTTATGTTATAAGTTGTGTCTCTTAAGTAATCAAAGTAAAGAGTAAATTATACCAAATTAGACGGGAAGTGTGTGGGGCGAGCTCTCCCAAATTTCTGTTAATGCTTAAATTTGCTTAGATGTTTAAAACATCTGTTTTAGCCACACTTAATATTAGATATAGAAGAAGATGGAATACCATAATAAAAGATTGGAATGATAATAAAGTAGCTTTTAATTCATTCATTAATTCATGCAATTTTCTCCTAAAGATCTAAAATACTTTAAGTGGAAGAGTAGAGCCCATTCTCTTTATGTTTCACCTACGAGTTGTACAGTAATTTCTACCTATGTGTTCATGAAGAATTTTTTTCAAAGATGTGAAGTTTATAGACGTATAGTTGTTAATGGGCACATCAGCTGTAGCAAAGATGAAATCGGTTATTTGGCGGTTTGTATCGGCCACCCTGCTGCTGGTAAACTGCTCTCCCATGTTGGCATATGGCTGTAAGTTTCTCCATTTTGTCACATGTGTAGTTTGATACAGGTATAAGTGCTGGGCGATATGACCAAAAATTGATATATCTCGGTATTTTCTTTCTTTTGCTTGACTGTGTAGGTTTATAATGGCTTATTCTACTGTCAGGAGTACACACCATTTAAAAACATTTCAATGTCATCATGTTTACTAAAAGCTTTGATTACTAAATGGTTTGCTTGGCTCCACAACATTATACAATAACGTTATATGAAGGTGAATGCACGAAACAGTTACATAATCTAAACTATTTTTATTGTGCAAACTGCAAAGTAGTAATATAAACTCAAATAAATACACATACTGTACCTACCAACAACTTTAACATTGCTTTCTTTTCAAAACAAAATAGTTGTAACCAAGGCTGGGCGATATGGACCAAAAGTCATATCCCGATATATTTTGGCTGAATATCGATATACGATATATATCCCGATTTAATCCGCAAAGTGAGAGCAAATGTTCCGTCAAAGTCAAAGCCAAATATGACATGTCACAAGTAGTTTCATAGAAACCGGCTTTTTCAGTGAACAGTTGCAAAATCAAATGAATAAATAATAAAACAGGTTTCTTCACCTGGTTCATGATTAAATGCTCAGCTGTTAAACAAATAACAAAATCTAAACATAAATACTGTATAACAACAAGAGTACCATTTTTGAAATCAAAGCTCCATAAGGTGCACATTTAAATAAAAAAAAATCTTAAATAAAAAGCATATAAAAATAAAAGAGGCCAATCCAAAAGGAGTCAGCAGCTTGGTTGGAGCAAGGATCAAATTTGAAATATATCGATATATGCGATATGGTCTAATTCCATATCTCATTTCAAAATATATCGATATATTTTTTATATTGATATATCGCCCAGCCCTAGTTGTAACTTAAGATAGTTGTCTAAACACTACTTTGACCACAGGTAACGTTATGTTGTTGTAGAAAAGTGAGCGACCGAACGTAGCTCTGCTGTCAGCTTGCTTCGGTGTTGTTTGAATAACGTTAGTAGTTTGGTGGAAGAATTACGGCGAGGCAAGACATCTTACTGTAAATCCAGTGTTTTAATCATTGCTCTGAACCCATCTTTCTCGGCGTTCTATAGCGGGACCGGAGGTGGATTGTTATTGCGTTCATAATGTTGCTCCGCTGCATGCTTGAGGCGAAGGGTCTTAACGTTAGCATGACCAGTAACGTTAGCGCAACCGGCAACAACAGTGGCTAAATTATGTCAGATTTTTTTAAAACAAAAAACTTGGGAACAGCAGACGGCTCCTCTCTTGGGCACACGTTGTTCAGCTGTATCTCTGGTCTTTATCCTCTAAAGAAACGTTCCACTTCCGGGATTGCTCCGTTGCCGCCGGAAATTCCGCCTGATCTCCCTCTTTTCAGCCCGATGTCCGTTACCTTAGGCTTTCTTTGAATTTTAAACTCCGGTGGATTTATGAGGACTATGGTTAACTGCTCCTCAGATCTCTGAAGGGTAAATCCAGACATCTCTGTCCAATCTGAGTTTTCTGTTGCACGACTAAAACAACTTCTGAACGTACAAATATTCCACCAAAACAAGTTCCTTACCGAGGCTGTTTTGCAGAGGCACCGTGGCTCTGCCCGGGGCTTAGCGCTGGCCAAGACGATTGTGATTGGTTTAAAAAAATGCCAATAAACCAGAGCACATTTTTCTCCCATCCAGGAATGCTGTGTGGACTAGCCAGACCCTCCTTCGCAGCGCTGTGGAGGAAGGTCTGGCAAAGCTAGTTATACTACCTGGCTAGCTAGCAGCGATAATGTTACCCAGCATGCCGTTTGGCGGTGTAAATTTGTACAGTAAATGTACAATTATTAGTGTTACAAATTGTTGTGTGCTATTGTGTTTTATCCTGTTAAAGAGAGTTGGTTGAACGTTATTAATTGTTGTGTTATAAAGTTACTACCATGCGGGAACGGTACCGTACGCAGTTAACAGGGGTCCCTTGCTGTTTACTTCTGCAGTAGCGCTCTCTGCAGCAACATGCTGGTATTACGGTATATGAAAAATTCATATCTTATGGGAAATTAATACTGGTATACGGTTTAAACTGGTATACCACCCAGCACTAACAGGTATGCTAGAAAATCATAGCTGTAGTTTCCTGTCCATGGTAAATGGTCACAAGCTATTAACAACTTTTTACAACTTACAGCTTGTTGTCATGATTACTCCGCTCCATAGTTAACTTACTTGCTGGTTGTGGTGCTTTCTGTGTGACCACAACAATATACTCAACCACACGATTAAAGTAGAGTAAATACAGTACACATCACAGGTACAGTACACTACTATGTGAAACAGAGTCAATCCCGCAGTAGCTTGTTTCAAATGGATCTCACCATAGTGTGTTTATTTTTTAGTTTCTTCTTTCCACTCCGCTTTGTGCAAATTAATTTATAGCTTTTTTGAGATTTCTCTTGCAAAAGACACAGACTCGGGCAAAAGCATAATGCCCGTTCAGCTGAGTAGGTTTAGGTTGTAATCTCACCGTCATTTGTTGAAACACTCAGAGGTAAGTGGAGCTGCTTTTATAGACTATTTCATTGGAATTGCTTTGCTAGGAAACAGCTTGGGTCCCAGTTTATTTCCAAGAAGCACACACTGCATCAGCAAACACTGCAACAGGAAATGAACTTGGACACATTTCGGATTTTTGTTTAGTTTGAGACGGTGAAATTGTCCCTCAAATTGGAACCCATCTTAAAGGTGATCTATTATAGCATTTTCAGGTTCATCCAAATGTGTTTGTATTAGCTTTGTTGTTTTAAAAAAGCACACTTTTTCTCATGCTGCCTATGGCTGCTGCACCTGAATTCACACTCTGTGTGAGACGCTCTGTTGGAGCGCCTGTCTCTTTGAGCCCCCCTCTCGAAAAAGCCCAGTCTGCTCTGATTGGCCAGCAGTCCACATCTAGCTCCTGTTGTTGTTGTCGGTGTCTGGCTTCAATGGAGTATACAGCAGGATTTTGTACCGTTAAAAACACCAATAAAGGTTTATAAATATGACACAACCGGACATGTAATTCAATATTAATTCAATAGCAGTGTGACCCGAAATTGGGAGAAATTAACAACATTGGCAGCCAAGATTACAGATTTCCCTGGCGTTAGCACACATCTACTATATTTAGCAGTGGGCAGTAATAGAATATAGCAGCACTTTCTACCGCCAAAAATCACAGATAAAGGCTTCTGAACAAATTACTACCCAACCAGACATGTTGCAACACAGTCCCTCCAGAAAAACGTGATTATGCGATCGCATAATTCAATGCATAATCAGCCAAAGTCTGCATATTTATGCGGGGGACGCATTTTTTCAAATACGCCGCGATTTCCGTGCAAAATATGAGGGGCTTGCATGGTTTCATAATCCCCGTATTTTCGTTGCAAAAAAGTCACACATATCTTAGCAGAAAGTTGAAAAATGTTGCGTTTACTTCACCCAAGAGCAGCCATTTTCCCCTGTTGCCATGGGAACGTTATGAAGTGACGTAATTACGCGATGTGAACATCATCGAAAAGCAACGTGTTGGGGGAAATCACTTTTTTTCTTCTCTTTTTCATCAAACCGCAATTTTTGCAAGTTCCCGCAATTTCATTGCATTAAATTGCATAAATATCATATAGCATATTCCATCAAATTTTTTAAGAAGATGTGCCGCATAATTTTTGCCCGCAACAATCACAAAAAAACTCTTTTGGCGAAATTGGGGAGAAATGAACATCATTGGCACCCAAGATTACGTATTTCACTGGCGTTAGCATGCAGCTACATGCAACAATATTAACACCGCAGGAGCTTAAAAAAACCCAAATCACTCCAGTCATGCCTGGCTGGAGCAGATGACCAATCATGGAAGGCCGGCTCGGTGCTGCGTGACACCGAGCCGAGAGTAGAAAAACTGTTTCTTCAGCATTCAGAACAGTCTGAAATCGAATGTTTTAGCTCACGGGGATTTTTCTGAAATACGTTTACCTCATTATTTGAAGCTCTGGCCACGTTGACCATAAAAATCCAACATTAAAACATTATAGATGTGACAGAAAATATGGAAAACCATAATAGTTCACCTTTTAAAGATTATTCTTGAAATGTATAACATTTTTCGTATGAGCTGCTTATCTCCTGCAATCTTCTAACTTACCTTATCTGTTTTGTTTTCGTGTGCTCTTCCCTTGCGATGGTCCAAGTCAAAGGTACTCTATTACTAAAGATGGAGCATTACACGCTGTCCCAATGCTATGAAACGGTACACACTTCTGTGTAGTGAATCTTGTGTGGATAGTTAAGTTATATTTGTTTAATTTATTAATATGTGCCTTTGCTAACGTTAGATATTCATACAGCTAAAAGTCATATTTAGCATTACGAACGTTAGTTTTGTAAGGGCGTTCACGAACGTTAGCTGACGTTAGCCATATGTGGCTTGTGAAGAATGGGTCCAATATTTATTTTGGTGACTTTGGGGCGTAAGGATCGCTCATAATCTTTGTTCACGTTTACTTCTCCCATTGGAATCAGTACACTTAGGACCTGCCACTAGTCTCCTTAAGTGGCGTGGCAGTGGCGAAGCCCACGTGACGCGTACCTCAGCGGTGTCAGATTTATGTATTTAATAAGCCAACTCTGGTCTCAGGTATATCCAGATGGAGAGTAACAAAAATCTGGCAAGCGCTCACATCCTTGGTGGGAGTTCCCAACTACTGCTCAGCCTCACTCTAGCAGAGCTTTCGATAGCCTAATAGAATCATCTAAACAGCTAAAATGTAAAGGTCTTTATATATTTGCTTGTGTCATAGTGTCCTGAAATAAGCCATCACTACATTAATTTTAGACATTAACATTAATTACTGTGAATGGTCGAGGAAATAATGTCTGCCTCTATCAACCTCTGTGCTGCGTTTGACATTGCGATTCAGTGTTCAGGTTTGGTGGGAAATGAGCCGAATTGCTTTCTGGCACCAAACAGCGAGGACTCTGTTCTCCCCTTTCTCGTTCTGGCAGATGGTGGAGGAAGCGAAAAGCCAGAAAAAATCACTTCCAACGTGTTTATCCACTTCAGTACAGCGGAAGATAAAACAAATGCAAATCCTATTGGTTTACTCTTGTTATATCAAGTTATAATAATGTATTCTACAGTACACGTAGGACAGTTTAATCTACACTTCAGCTACATATAGCCTTATATATCTACTTATTATCCTCAATCAACCGACCCCTCCTTGTGTTGTTTTTTTAACGATTTTAACAGAATTGAACCTTACTTAAAAACAATGCGTGGCAATTGATGCAGAAGTCCAATAACGCACCATACTGACTCCAATGTGAGCAGAAACATCATCCACAGAACAAACTACTGACTAAATGCAATTACCTTGTCACACACACATTTCTAGACATTTGACCTCATCAGCTGTCCCCTCTCTGCCCCCATCTCATATTTCAACAAACCAATCTAACACGTGTGGGTAAATGACGACTGCATTCTATCTTGTCGACTCTCCTTTGGCCTGTGTGTTAAGCAGTTTCTCAAATGGGGGTACGTGTACCCCTAGGGGTACTTTGGAGGACTGCAGGGGGTACGTGAGATATTTAACAAAATGTTTAATACAGTGGGGGAAATAAGTATTTGACCCCTTGCTGATTTTGCAGGTTTGCCCACTTACAAAGAATGCAAAAATCTACAATTTTAATCATATGTACATTCTAACAGTGAAAGACAGAATCCCAAAGAAAATTCCAGAAAATCACATCATATGAATTTATTAAAATTGATAACCATCTGATGAGGAAAAACAAGTATTTGACCCCCTGGACAAACACCATGATAATATTTTGTAGAAAAGCCATTATTGGCCAGCACAGATGTCAAACGGTTTTTATAGTTGGTGACAAGGTTTGTGCACATTTCGGCAGGGATGTTGGCCCACCTCCCTGCAGACAGCCTCCAAATCATTCAGGTTCCGAGGTTGTCGCCTGGCAACTCAATTTTAAGCTCCCTCCAAAGATTTTCAATCGGATTCAGGTCTGGAGACTGGCTAGGCCACTCCAGAACCTTGATGTGCTTCTTCTTCAGCCACTCTTTTGTTGCTTTGGCGGTGTGCTTAGGGTCGTTGTCGTGCTGAAACACCCATCCTCGACCCATCTTCAGCTCTCTCACTGAGGGAAGGAGATGTCGGTCCAGAATTCCACGATACATGGCCCCGTCCATCCTCCCCTCAATACGATGGAGTTGTCCCGTCCCCTTGGCTGAAAAGCACCCCCAAAGCATGATGTTGCCACCCCCATGCTTGACGGTGGGGATGGTGTTCTTTGGGTTGTACTCGGTGTTCTTTGCCCTCCAAACACGACGAGTTGAGTTGAGGCCAAAAAGTTCTATTTTGGTCTCATCTGACCACATCACCTTCTTCCAGGCCTCTTCTGAGTCGTCCAGGTGGTGAATGGCGAACTTCATGCGGGCCTGTACATGTTTCTTCTTGAGCAGGGGGACCTTGCGTGCGCTGCAGGATTTCAATCCATGACGGCGTAGTGTGTTACCAACCGTTTCTTTTTGTAACTGTGGTCCCAGCTGCCTTCAGTTGATTCATCAGTTCCCCCCTTGTGGTTTTGGGATGATTCCTCACCGTTCGGATGATCAGGGACACCCCACGAGGCAAGATCTTGTGTGGAGGCCCAGACCGAGGGAGGTTGGCGGTGGTGTGGTGCTTCTTCCATTTCCTGATAACTGCACCGACAGTTGATCTTTTCTCTCCAAGTTGCTTTCTGATTCTCTTGTAGCCCATCCCAGCCTTGTGCAGATCAACAATCTTGTCCCTGATGTCCGTAGAAAGCTCTTTGGTCTTGCCCATGGTAGTGATGTTGGATGCTGGTTGTTTGGGTGTTCACAGGTGTCTTTTATACAGGTAACGAGGTGAGGCAGGTATATTTGATGTAGATAATTGGTTCGGATTGGGGCTGTGTCTTAAAGAAAGACTAACTGGCTTGTAGGAGCCAGAATACTTGCTGTTTGTCCAGGGGGTCAAATACTTGTTTTTCCTCATCAGATGGTTATCAATTTTAATAAATTCATATGATGTGATTTTCTGGAATTTTCTTTGGGATTCTGTCTTTCACTGTTAGAATGTACATATGATTAAAATTGTAGATTTTTGCATTCTTTGTAAGTGGGCAAACCTGCAAAATCAGCAAGGGGTCAAATACTTATTTCCCCCACTGTAGTTGTTCCTCTTTATGTAGAATTTTTTTTTTTTCTACCATAAATGTCACATTTGTGTCCCCTTCTTTGGACTTAATCTTGCCTTTCTTCCTATACTTACTATACTTTTTTCTTCTTATGTCACTGTTTTTGAAGTTTTTGATATTATTTTGACCTATTCTTGCCTTACTTCCTTCCTTCTACCATCTTTTTCCAAGTTTTTGTCTTCTTTTCTTTTTTTCTTTTTTTTTTACAGTTTTTGTCTCTTTTTCTCATTAGCATTTAAATGTTTTTTTCAGTTACAAGGCTGTTTAGTAAATCTATAGCTGACTGGCGCTGTACTGTTCCTGTTTATATACACTTTTTTTTCTACTGAAAATGATTAGCCCTGGTCAGGGGGTACTTGCCTTAAAGAAACAATTCAAAAGGGGTACATTATTGATAAAAGTTTGAGAACCACTGTGTTAGAGGATGTTATGAGGAAGGAATTTATGATTCAGTAGATGCACAATAAGTCTACACTTTACCAAAATGGAGGTCAGTACTTTAGTTTACTAGTTACTAGTTTTCTGGGTTGTATGAGATTTTGATTCCTGCCGGAAGTGGTATTGATTTTTTCTTTTAAAGTAATTTCAAGTTTATCATTAGTACACACTTCACAGTGACAGAAAGTGAGAGAGAGCGGAAGTGAAAACCTCAGGTTGGATTCAAACCAGTGACTTGTAGTTAAATGAAATGTGCCTGAGCCCATTAGTTCTGCAGCCTTGGGGCTATTGATTATCTGATGTCAAATAGTCTTAGAGGAACAGAGAACTTATTATCATTGACGGGAGCTGAAGGGGCCACCAGTGACCTACGGTACCATTCCTTGTTCGTATTACTATAAGTTTAATACGTTCCTAGGTGCTTAGCTGGGTGGTGAGGGGGAGTGCGTTGGGGTTTGTGAACTATCCTATGCTGGCCCGGTGCTGTTGGAACAAAAATATAGCTTGTAGTTTGTTCCTGTGTTGATTTTGTTACCACAAATTGTAGTATATGCACTCTTTGGATATTTATTTTGCAGGGAGCATGCATTGTAGCAGGGCTGAACAAATTCAAATATTCAGATCCAGCCCTAATTGTAAGCAGTACACGTCAGCAAGCACTACACATGAATGAATGAATGAAAGAAGACCTCCAGTGCATTTATTAAAGGTCCCATGACATGTTGCTCTGCGGATGCTTTTATATAGGCCTCAGTGGCCCCCTAATACTGTATCTGAAGTCTCTTTCCCCAAAATTCAGCCTTGGTACAGAATTACAGCCACTAGTGCCAGTCCCACAATGAGCTTTCCTGAGGATGTGCCATTTCTGTGTCTGTAGCTATTGAGGAGGAGAGAGGAGGGTGGGGGTGTGGCCTTGACCAACTGCCACTTTGCCTGTTTTAAAGCCATGATGTCTCTCTCTCTCTCTCATGGGTGGGCCAAATTCTCTGGGTGGGCAAAGCAGAGAAAGGAGAGGTAACCTTACTCCTTATGACCTCATAAGGAGAAGATTCCAGATCGGCCCATCTGAGCTTTCATTTTCTCAAAGGCAGAGCGGGATACCTAGGGATCGGTTTACACCTATCACCATTTCTAGCCACTGGGGGACCATAGGCAGGCTGGGGGAACTCAAAGTGAAATGGGACCTTTTAATGTAATAGTTTGTGGCTTTATTTGGTAGGAGTGATTAAGACAGGAAAGTGGGAGGGAGAGGGGGATGACATGAAGCAAAGGGCCACGGGTCAGAATTGAACCCATGGTCGCTGTGGTAAGGACTGAGCCTTGGTACGTGGGGCGCACGCTCTACCAGGTGAGCTACCAGGGTGCCCCTGCATGGCCAGTTTTAGAGTGTCTGTGTCTTTTGCAGCAGCAGTTCAGCATGGTGGATACTTGCAAAGACAATGGTTTGAACCTTAGCCCTTTGATTTCCTTGGTCGCCTTCCTACACCCTCGCCTGTTTCTGACTGTCTAACTCCTGTCTCTTGGGGAAATTGTGAGTGAGGTTTAAGAAAATATGAGTTAATGTGATGAATTTATAGAATCAGTCTGAACCACATTCATTTGCTCACATATTGTCTGATCCACTGCAAGTATTTATGGGCATTTTTATACCTTTTTATTAGGGCGCCAACAGTAGAAGGATTACAGGAAATTAAAGAGCAAAGACTATCAAAAGCCAGGGAAATACAAATTTGCAGTAAGGTGAGCTAATATTAAGCTGTATTAAAGTTGAATATAATGCAGGGATAACGATGGGGGTCCACAATAAATGTCAGCTTTTAGGTTCACCTTAAGCTCTGCTTTAAAATCTACTGCAAATCTCTGCTCTAGCCCTATTATATACACATAATCAATCAGAACTGTATATTCTTTTTTTCATATTAATTCTATATTAATCCATAATCATTGACATGCACGTTATTAATGTTGATCTCTGCTGGTTTACATGACTTTATGTATTCCTGACATCAGAAGGATTATATCAGTTACATCATTGTGAATGTGGAATCATCTGGTGTGAGCATATTCACAGTTTGGACCCTAAATAATCTGTAATATGCACTGTTACCTGTGTGATGAAGTGGAATTTCAAACTCGATGAGGACTTTGAAAGTCTTCTTGGGTGTCCCTGTTCCCCCAGCCTAAAATATAGTGACGCTTGTCCACATACTCTGGTGGAAACCTAAACACTACACTAACCAGGCTGTTTCTGTTTAAGATTACTGATAGATTGTGGACGGATGAGTGCAGGGAAATGCAATTGTCAAATGGAGGTATGTTTGATTGTGGGAGGTTTGCTGTAGGCCATACCTTATATCGCTCATATGTCTCCAACTTTGTACAATTGCTATTTCATCAGTGGCCATTATGTTTTTTTTTTAAGCTGGGGTATTATTCTGCCTGTTGCCTAACAAGATCACATCTTTCAATGGAGGGATAAAGCACTAATGGGCTTTGAACTGTCTTGCTGAGTGTGTGTTTGTTTGTTGCCCTGTCTGTGCCCATGAGCAGAATAAGGTGCTTACTGAAAACGGCCATTTGATGAAAGCCAAACAGCACTCTGATGGCAATCAGTTGTCTCTGTTGCTATGGTAACCCCTGTAAGAACAGCAAAACGGCAGAGTGATCAGGTTTCTGTGGTAACTGCTGACTTTTGCTATTTTTGTCTCTTGAGCTCATAGTGGCTGTAACTTGACCGAGCCAAAAAAGGAGTCTTATTTTAGATAAAATATTGTCAGTAAGGACTTTTATCTTATATCCCATGAAAGAGACACTGACGTATTCTCACGGATCATGACCTCCGGCCTTAAAACTCTGGAAACATCAGTCACCACCACTGCTGGGATTAGTTTCATTCTGATTGATGGCACCCATACTAAAGAAAGTTTTCGCCAACGTATTGTAAGGGGGTTGAAATTAATCAAATAATCGATGCATCGAATCGTGGACATGGATAATACTGCATCGATAATCGTCCGGGCCATAATCAATTATTTCTGTTTACAATTTAATGTAGGCCTAACAACATTTCTGTTTACACGTTCTGTTATGTTTTGCACATTCAGGAAGTGCCCTTTGCTCAGTGCTGTAGTTTTATGTATCCAATTTATTTACCATTAGAGCACTGCAGAATGTTTTGTTTTTGAAGCTTGAAAATCTATGAATAAATATCCTATATGGCTTTAATAGAAAAATGTATTTGATGCATCGACATGATAATTGTAATCAAATCGGGAGATCAGTGAAGATTCACACCGCTAACGTATTTCTTATGCACAATTTTGTATTTAATGCCAAAATAAAAAATTGTTAAAACATTGTTTCATTTTGAATTATCCGAGGCATACATTTCCATTTGCATCAATATAATGTAATACTTGTACTAATATGATTTATCCACAAATATAAAAAATTACTACATGGATAACTAAATTAACGGACACAAAATATTCAAATATTAAATGCTCAAATCCAGCCTGTTATAAATATGTGCTATGCTACTCAGGCTTGTGCATTGTCAATGCCACTATAAGCATGTGGTTGTTGTTACACGTTCTGTCCACTAGAGGGACTTCCAACATCAGCCTGGCCTTGAAGCGGACTGGCACGCCGCTCTCTGTTAACATTATATTCCACCACGTACACAACTGTTGTAACGGCTAATGTTGCTCGGTTAGCACAATGACATCAGGTTAGAAAGCACAGCCGAAACGAAGTAAGATTGATTGTCACATTACTGAGAATACAGCTGTTAGAAGGTAATATATGAAGTTGAAGCTAACTCTGACAGCTGTAGGGCAACAAACATTAAAGTGCTCATATGTGGCCGGGTCTGCTCAGTTGGTAGAGCAGGCGCACATATACTGAGAAGTTTATGCCTCGACGCAGAGGTCCAGGGTTTGAATCTGACCTGTGACGATTTCCTGCATGTCTTCCCCCTCTCTCTCCCCTTTCTCACTTAGCTGTCCTATCAAATAAAGTCAGAAAAGCCCAAAACACCTATGCGACGCATGTGCGACTCCCAACAAAGATGGAACAGAAGTGCAATGCCTCACTCTGTAGCTAAAACAGAGAGCTCAACACACAGGGTGAAAAGAGGAGCTGCAGCAATGTGCAGTACAACAAAATATGGTGTTTTTTGAAAATTAAACTATGTAAACCTGTTCTGGTAATAATGAGCATAATATGAGCACTTTAGCTGTCTCCATGAAGCTCCCAGCTAAGCTCTTATAACTCGCGACGCAGTTAGGAAACCAGAACGAGCTAACTATTGATAACCTAAGCATTTTGGATTGTTGGATGTCGATTTTAAAGTCATGTTGAAACTATTTCCCATCCTTCTGCCGATTTCCAGCTGCAGCCTGTCACTCGCCCCTGTACTAACTTTACCCGGTACGTAATAGCTCACAGTGCCTTGTGTTTCTCACTCCCGTAACTTATTGTTCATCAGACATGAAAAGAGGGAGATTAGCTAACGTTAGCCAACCTATTGATTTTTTTACTATTCAAATTATATTTGACTTTTGGAATTTGTTCCAACAGCCCAGTGCAGTAGGATTAAGTAAACCACAGGGTGTTTAGACAAGATCTCAACTATTCAACAGAAAAGTCTGGAAACATTTTACATCATCTAAAGTCATTTTACTGGCATTCAAAATCTCCATATATGGATCTAAGGCTGGTTGTGAAACTACTCAGCAAACAGGACCAGCTCCCAGGCCATTTGCCGCTGCCATCCATAACTTCAGCGGTCCACAGCCCGTGCCAACAGTAACAGAGCTCAGACGCTTGAGTTTTAATGATAACCAGGGAGGTGAGGTCATTCTGTTGCGGTCCAAGCAGCCCCCCACTTGCAATATATATTGCTATCTTTGAGCATACTTAAATAAATAAATTATTTTTTGGGACAGACCTTGCTCAGGCTGTCTGCTCTTGCTCATGAGTTTTAAAATTAAATCAGAGGCTTGGATCCTTTTAAAACCATTTGTTTTCGGTAATTGTTTGGTAGGTCATTCTGTTAATAATTTAAAACATAGAAAATGTTGAAATTGTGAATATTGCGACATGTTTTTTTTTGGCACCATCAGAACATTGGTATTGGCATTTATAAACACAAGAGTGCTTGCAATATATTCATGCCTGGTAGCTATCTTTGTCTGGATGATAATATTCCCTACTTAAATAAATAAATTTATTTTTTACATAAACCAACAGAGTCCAGTGGAGTGTTGTCGATTAGTCAGAGAAGTTGGACCCTCCCTTGGACAACCAATTTTAGCCATAATTTTTGACATGAGTGAGAGGGAGTTTTACTGTTCTTTTCAATCTGTCATCATGTTGGTGCTCTCTGGAGTTGCTACAAAAGGACAACTTGTGATTTGGAAGCCTTTTCCTCCCCGATGAAACAAAGAAAACGTCTAATTTCTCAGTTGCGTGATTGTATTCAAATTATAGGTCTGAGACCGGCCATAATTTGTTTTACTGTTCTTTTCAATCTGTCATCATGTTGGTGCTCTCTAAGCGCTGCCGTTCAGCCGTTGTTGTAGAAGCTGAACGACCGCCTGTTTGATTTCCAGTGCAGTTCTAAGTGGAAACGCCTGGATTTAACACTCTTCGCTGGCACATGTTGGCATAATCTCACATTTGACAGCCTAGTAATGACCAGCCTCGCTATTAGGGCTGCTAGATTTGAGGAAAATATGTGATAACGGTGTTAATATCATGATAACGATATTACTTGCGATAAAAAACGAAACCTGTTAAAGTGTTCTCTAGTTCTGCATTTTAGCTGCTTTCACTATTCTGCTAAAATACAATAAATCGCTTGTTGAATTTAAAACAAATGAAAGGAAATAATTTTCAACATTCTTTTATTGAACAAATTGAACACTCAATTGAATGTAACCGGCACCACTAAAAAAAGAATGACAATTACATTTTAAAATGCAGTTTTCTGCTGATATTTTCTTGTCTTTTGAAATATGTCGCAGCCTTTCGCAATATGTTTATTGCGCTAGTTTATATCGCGATGACGATAAAAAAATAAAACATATTGTGCAGCCCTACTTACTATTTAGTTTTCTTGAGCTTCTTTGTGCATCTTCAAGGAAGCACAGTGATAATTGAATCAGTTCAGTGGCAACCCATAAAGGAAATCACTGCATTTATCATCATCATGTTCAAACGCCAACATAGAACTGTAGCTAACCTTGTCAGCCATTTAATTTCCCCAGGCTCTCTTCCATCCTTCTTCTCTAGTAACTCAGCGAGCTAAAGAAAGAAAGAAAGAAAGAAAGAAAGAAAGAAAGAGAAAGGAAAGAAGGAAGGAAAAGGCCTTGTGACCAGAAGGTCACTGGATCTAATCATTGGATCGAGAGGGAAACCCTGTGTCCGGTGAAAGAAAATTATAATATTTCACCCTCCCCTAACAACTGCTGCTGAGGGGCTCTAGAGCACGGCACTTAACCCCCATTTATTCCATTAAAGCTCATCAGTGGCCATCTGGAAGTCTGGAGTGATAACGGGCTGATGCTAGGAGAAAATACAAGTGTCCAAAAATCTGTTGCTTAACAAAACAGAATGGAATTGAAGGCTTTCTAGATGAATACCAACTATTTCCATTACAATAATCTCAGGACTGAAGGACTGAGCCTCGACTATCTGCAAATCTGCACTGAGGACGCTCCTTCATCCATTCTGCTGTAGGGTCATTTAGAGGTTGTCATGGTTACCTCTCCCCTTCATTAAAATCCATGTTATTGATTGGCTTGATTCAACTCCTATCTACAGACCCGCCTCCCCCCCTCCTGTATTTACTCTGCTGAGTTACTAAAGGGAAAACCGGACAAAGCTGGTTTACAATTGCGTAGGCTTGCTGTCACTCACAGAGAGCAGCCAATCAAAAAACAAACACACACACACACACACACACACACACACACACTTATAAATGTTCCCAATGAAAGACTGCTAGCTGCTGCTTAGAATGCTGAATGTACGTGGACAGCCAGAGATATTTTTTACTTAAAAGGAGAACAGGCCTACGGTATGTGTGTGAGGCTCTAGCGGATGTTTCAGTGGTATGGAGGGTAAGTAATGGGATGTTGCTTCATTTGGTTTGTTGATGACACACGTTGTGTAGTCAGGAACTGTATGGTAGCTGTGTTTCTGATATTTTCTTTTGCAAATGGCCTTTGTATTGAGTACAGCAGGTGGCCCTGTACATCTTGTATTGATATTCATGAAGTGGACGGTTTGCTCAGCGCGTGGCCGAAGGCCTGCTGTGTGTGTGTGTGTGTGTGTGTGTGTGTGTGTGTGTGTGTGTGTGTGTGTGTGTGTGTGTGTGTGTGTGTGTGTGTGTGTGTGTGTGTGTGTGTGTGTGTGTGTGTGTGTGTGTGTGTGTGTGTGTGTGTGTGTGTGTGTGTGTGTGTGTGTGTGTGTGTGTGTGTGTGTGTGTGTGTGTGTGTGTGTGTGGGGAATACACTAGCTGAAGCAGATATCTGTGTTTACATAGTGGCTTGTTGAGCCGAGCTAGATTAAGCCTGGGGTAGGGAAAGGGAACGTCATTCAATCTTTGTATTTATTTTCCGTTGTCCCATTTTGTTTTCTTTATTTACTTTTATTCTCTGTGGTTTTGGAAAATAATTACATATCAAAGGTTATTTGACAGATTGTGTCAGCCTTTGCAGCCTCCCGCACATCATTTATGTTGTTGTTTGAAAGAAATCCAGCCAGGGAACTGCATCAGCCAGCAAGCAAAGAAAACCAATACATATTTTTCAGTTGCTTTATTGACATAAAAGAACAAATTATAATAATGCCAAAGAATCTCAGTGCTCCATATGGCAATTTGTTTGTTGCATTTAGAATGCACAACAGGCATTTAAAAAAAATCAGAACAAAACAGTGCAAATAAATGAAGAGAACACATCTTAGAGAACAGTTCTGCTATTTTCTAGGTGCAAAATTAAATCTGCACAAATCAATAGTATAAACAAAAAGACTTGCCTCTGAATTTGTAGCTAGCAAAGACAAAGTTACTGTACTTTCTGGCAGCATCACAGGTCACATTGAGGACAAGATAAACATTTTGGAATTTTTTTACAAATTCAGGATAATATTGTGAGTCAAATGCAAAGTAATATTAAAAATCAGTGACAACTTAACACAAGCTATTTTCTTCTTCCAGTCCGTTTATATGTCTGTCTTTGTAAGTGTTTGACTGCCAAGTTTTCATTTAGATAATATTCTCTTGGATCTTGAATGCTCAGATACTTGGCAAAAGAGTCCAAAATCAAATCACAGTTTTGAAGTAAGATATAATGCTGTCAGTCTCTTCCATGTGTGCATCTTGTAATTTAGGCAAGCCTAAAAAAAACAATCTCTCTTTGAAGTCTTGTTTCTGCACATTAGGGGAAAAGCACCAGTTGGGCTCTACATCCATTGTTTGGAAGTATTTCTACGGACACCAAAAATAGATTTCCAGAATGTTTTAATGAGAGATTTCAGTTTGACTCTGATATCTCTCTTTTTATTTCTCTCTGTATTTCTTTCTGATATTCAAAATAAGTTTGAGGAGCCTAAAATTGAGCAGCGCTGGTATTACAGCTAAGGGCGGCTGGGGCTCAGAAGGTAGAGCGTGTCTTCTTTTAATCACAAGGTTGGCGGTTCGGTCTGCATGTCGATTCAAAGTGTCCTTGAGCATCACGCTGAACCCCAAGTTCCTCCTGATGGCAGGCCAAGCGCCTTGCGTGGCGGCTCCGCCACCATTGGTGTGTGAATGTGTGAGTGAATGGGTGAATGATAGGGAAATTGTAGTCTCACTTTACCAGACCCATCTCCACAGTGCCGCGGAGGAAGGTCTTGCAACAAGAGCATACGCTCCTGCATAGGAGAAGAAGAAAAACAATTTATTAGTTTATGTGTCCGGGACCATGCACAGTTCAAGCCCTGTACCAGAGTTAGCTATACAGCTAATTTACATCTGTGGTCCCTGGGCATGGGAGATAAAGGGACAACATAGACAATACAGACAATACTATCAGATAGAAACTTAACAACATATAACAAGCATTACATAACGTATAAACCAGTATACAAAAATATATAATTTCCATAGTTATAAAAAGATCAATGATCACATAGTCGATTCGCCTTCAGTCAAGTCTTTAAGGCCATTTTAAAACTGCTGAGACTTGCACAATCTCTAATGTGAAGTGGAATTAAGTTCCACTTTTCTACTGCTGTAAATGAAAAAGCTGATTGACCAAATGCAGTCTTCCTAAATCGAGTGTAACCGTCACCTCTTCTTTAAAGCAATCCCAATCGTCTTGGGCGGCGCTAAGCTCCGGACGCAGTGAGCGTGGCCCTGCAAAATAGTCTCAGGAGCTTATTTTGGTGGAACATTTGCACCCCGCAAAAGACAAATCCACATACAATATCAAATGAAGTTAACTGTTCACATAATACAGTAACAGGAGCTATACTGCACCCAAAATGTCCCAGTTAGAGAGTGAATGCCGTAAACATTCTTTGTAAATCTTTACAATCATTCCCCGAACGAACAAAGCAGGCCTTCCTTGTCGCACGATCCAAATTTTCTTCAAAACTAGCCAGCGTGAAGTGCAGTGCTATGTAAGTGCAGTCCATTTCCCATTTACAATGGTGGCTTTTGTTGTTGTTGGTGGTGGTGGTGAACCAAAAAGCCTCACAAGAATTCCATCCAGGTTTGTGAGTAGCACTGGACAGGGATCGATGTGTCAATGTTGTTCATACAGCTGGCCGTTAAAGCCTGCCTGGTTTACATTGTTTACACATAAACTTTTACTGTAGATGCATGCATCATACTAACCCTCACACAAACACAACCCCACACACATGTACAGTACCCCCAACAACGCAGAATCTAAATCTAGCTACTGCTGCTGTGACAGATGCTGGCTACACGCCGCCTTGCTCAAAGGTCAGCGGAGGTAGTTAGACCCCGACAGACTCTGCTAGCAGCCCCATCAGTCAGGACCAGCCATGCTGCCTAATCGGCCCTGCCAACAAACATTTCAGGGATAAGCAGCTGAAAGTTGGAGTGACTTACAACTCTGGTTCGGATTCAGGTGGCCTGCAGGAGCTGTTACTCACGCATTGCTTCTTTTAATCCAACGCTCATTTGTCCATCTTAACGTCTGATAAACTGTTAAGAAGCCATATGCAATCTCAAAACACAAAAACAGTAACTGTCAAGTACTCAAATCTCACAAGTAAGCAAATACGTAGTTTGCAGCGTTACTCAGTTTTACAACACAGCAGCACCCTTTGGTGACACTTGCTAATGACAAACGTGAGCTCCATATGTGAGCTATAAAACTCTGCAACCACTGCATCGCTGTTTTCAAAGCAGGAAGTCAAAAGGAATTCAGTAACTTTGAACGTTTGAACAGATGTAGTACAGCTGTTGATGAGCATGGTAAGATGAGCTAGCTTTGGCTTCATGTTTTTTCAGTCATCGTCTTTCACTGTTTTGTCTCTAACGATCACTATTTAACGTTTAAGAGTGTTTGAGGGTGTTCACATCCAAAACGGATGGCCCACAAAAACAAGTGAAACTTCAGTACAGGCCTGCTGGTGTCTGTGGGTTGGAGACTTCATGCAGCCAGTGGCCGCATAGAATTTGCAAATATATTTTAAAAAAAGTTTGTGTTGTCCAATATATACGTAGTTGCCCATAAAATTAGGCATCTTCGTATAAAAATGGTCAGAGTTCCATCTGATGTGGATGTCCTAATTCTAATGGCGTATTTCCATTACATGGTACCTGCCCGCCTCGCCTCGACTCTACTCACCTTTTTTGCTTTTCCATTATGAAAAAAAAAAAGTCTCTGGTACCTGCTAACAAGAACTTTTTTTAGTATCACCTCCGTTGAGGTTCCCAGCGAGCTGAGGCGATACCAAAAGGTGACGTGAAAACCTGTAGACTGCTGATTGGTCGTAGAGAATCGTCACTAATCACTGCGTTATAATTGTTAGCGACAGACGGGGGGTGTCCTGAACAAACCCGCCCATTTTAAAATTTAGTTTAATTTTAAAGTTTAGCCAGCGGTGTTTTTTTTAAAGAGTAAAGAAACTAGAAAATAATGACATTTAAAAAGCAGGAAATAAGTTTTACTTTTTTTTTTTTCATAAAAAATGAATTAATTATGAAAATAGTTGCAGATTAATTAATAGTTGATTAATTGTTGCAGCTATCTGTCAGTTTGACCTACCAAAGGCTGTTTGTAGGGCAGAATATGCGTCGGCCTTTTCAGACATATGGTGGTAGTAACATTAAAGCACAAGAGTTTTTCATGAATACATAATGAAATAGACGTTTTCATTTGTTCTCTTTTGTAGTTGAAGGACATAGACCTGTGTGTGTTTGTGTGACTGTGCATTGATGAGAGTGATTGTATGTTTTGAATGTGTGCGTGTTCACATGTGTCTGTGTGTTTTTATCATTCCGGTCAGGCCAGCAGTCTGCCGACTTCAGTAAAGGTCACATCTCCTGTTGTCTCCGCCGACATTTAGTCCTCAGTCTGTCTGTTAGAATTTGTCCCTTCCAATCACGTTATCTGACCAATGTTGGTGTTCTCTGGCTGCTTCCTTGTAGGGCTGTGCAATTAACCGGAATTTTAATCGCGATTACGATTTCGGCTCCTAATGATCACAAAAACAGAATAAACCATTATTTTGCACATTATGTTTTGCAACTCTTTTCTTTTGAGATGCACCGATAGACAGGCTGGTGACCAGAATTGGCCGGTTTTCACGTGCTCGGCCATGACCGGCGACCGGCAGGTCAGCCTGACAAATGCCGATTTCATGCCGGTCAACGCTACAATTAACTGACAACATAAGTTATACGAGTTGCAGTTACACGGACGCGACAGCACAGTTCCATTCTTTTTCCTTTCTCTCAACTTTTCCGCCGTGTGTTGGCGCTATTCTCGCGCATGTAGGGAACCTCGTGACTTAACCTGCAACACGTCAGCTGTTTGGAAATTCTTTAGCGTGTGCGCAGAAGAGAACAAGTTTGCAACATGCAACACCTGCAAGGAAAAAGTAGGGAGTGGAGGGACGACACCAACAACCAAAATCAAATTTTTTTTGTTGGATATTGGATGTGAAAAGAAGGAAATGGTTCTAACGTTGCACTTTAGATGTGTGTGAATTTCCCACACCAGGAATAATTTATATAGTTCTATTTTATAGTGATCCATTATCTGTTCAAAACATGTTCTACGTTCTGTGCAAAATGTTCTATTAAAGAAAAGATAGAAAATAAAACCACATCTTATTCGTTAAATGCTATATTCGGAAAAAAGGCCTTATTCAGAACATCCAGCCGGAATATGCTGTTTACATGACCGAGAATATTGTCATATTTGGAATAATAGTGGAATATCTGTGTGCATGTAAACGTACAGAGTGATGATTGCTTCATTCACTGAACTCAAAGAGGAGATAGAAACATTTCTCAGTGACCTAATACATGGCACAAGTACAGCAGAATCACTATCTTTCTACGTCCATCTGTGTAGTGTAAAGGGCAAGACAAACCATCACAACACAATAAACATCTCTCAAATGAGAAATCCTTGTTAGAACTTTACCCGAGGATTATGTAATTAAAATACACAAGACGGATGAATGATTTCTGTCTGTGGGGCTTGATTCCAGGACATCCACTTAAGACAGGATCTTCTTTTCTAATCAAGCAACTCTACTAACGGGAATGAAATAGGGCCACAACTAACATGTTTTAATTCATCAGCTGATATTTGTATTATTTAATTGTTTATGTCTGTAAAATGTCTCCAGATGGGGAAAAATGCCCATCACGTTTGCGGAGCCCAAGTTAATATTTTCAAACGGCTGTTTTTGTGTTTTGCACGTAGTGTAGGTCCAAAGGTATACAATTTAAAATAATATAAAAGCATGAAATCTTTGATTAATTGTCTAATCCTTCCATCACTAACAACAACTATTTGATGCAGATTTTATAGCTTTTATTGTTTTGGAAATTAAGTCTGTGACTTTTGGATTATGGGCCATGTTGCTATATTGTTTCATGTGAATTGACTGTATGTTAATTGTGGCTACATTTTATTTTTATTTTTATTTTTTTTGCCTTTATGAAGTTGAGAGAGTCCTTTGCCAGCCAGACAGCAGTATCCTCTTATCAGTGCAAGCTGACAGCAGCTGTTAGCCCTGTTTGGCCACAGGCCATTCTGAAAGACCCTTTTCTGCTAGGACGAGAGCGTCCACTTCACAGCAATGAATAGCTATCCAGCTGCACTTTAAGTTTATGCATGTGTGTGTGTGTTTCTGTGTGGCCAAGAGGCCGGGGTTCATCTGAGTGGGGTCTTTGTCCCACCCTCCCTAACCTCAGTTGTGACTCCCCAGGAATTAACATGACAACCCATCACCGCCAAATGCAATGGTCTATCAGTCTAGCTTCATTTACTACAGCTAGGAGAATCCGTTAGTCCACACTCAATATTTTCTAAATTCCTTTTGTCTGTGGCACTCAGCCCCAATCCCATTGGTTCCTACTGGAATATTGGAAAACGGAACACAAATACAATAGTTTTATTTGCTAAAAATGGATTCAAAAGGATCCAAACTTTGGCGGGGAAGGCCACCTGTAGTGTACTGTCTTTATTATTGATACACATTATACACTTTCTTTTTGGCTGCCATTACTGTCAGTTATGTGCTAGAGACTTGCTAGACACACAATGTACAGGTCAACCATTCAGGCAATTAGACAGTTTAATCATTATCTAAATAAGCTTATTTAGGAGTCAAAACATGAATAAATCTTTTGGCCAGGTAGACTGTGAATTTACTCAGAGCTGCCAATCTCTCTCAACAGTTAATTTCTTACATGCGTCCACCCTTAGTCACTTAAGCCGGCCTTTTTTCCTTTGAACTCAGATTTCTGTGACTTATCAGTTTATCAAAGGATGCAATTCCTTACCGGCATCCAGCTTAACATGACGCAGGGTTCGACATTGGCCCGAAGTAAAACAGTATGTTGGGCAAGTTGATTGGCCGGACCGGAGCTGCTGTCCGCTCTCCTCCTTCGCCAGGAGCTAGCTAGTTATATTAGCGTACATGGTGGCGCCTCCGCCTTGGCCGGACAGCGGCTCCGGTCGGTTGCAGCTGCAGCAACTGCTGTTTGCTGCTGCCTGCTCTCCTCACGGTAAAGTAGTCTCCCAGAGGCTGGGAGTGAAGCGGATGGACCGCGGGGCGCGCTAATAATCACCAGCTAACGTTATCTGCAAAGTGCTTCCCCAGTGCTGCGTTCCTACGCTGTCGGAAATTTTACAATCATTTCAAAATGAACGCATAAAATAGCCCATAAACATGGCTGGGAAATATTCACGTTACCACAATATGAACACAAGGGATGTTTTTAAAATTAAAAAACAGATGTCAGAGGAGGACTCGGTGGCGTTCATCCTAAAAGCATAATAATGACACAAGTATTACAGCTAAAAAACAGCCTTAGTCACACTCCTTCCTTCCAACTCTCAGGGCAGGAAACTAACTTGCGACGTTAATTTTAAATGCAGTCCACAGAAACGCAGGGCAGTATCCAAATAATCTGCTACACAAACTAGAAAAACATTCGGCCAAATTGTATCATTACTATGGTGGAGGCTGGTGTTTCAGGAGGAGCATGGATCAGTCTATACGGCCACTTGATTGATATGGATCGTTGACTCTGAAGTTGTAATTTTCCAGTTCACAGGATCTGATATAACTTGCACTAGAGAATAAATTGTATAGAAACCTGACTTAAATGTCAACGGATTGAAGGGCGATGAGAGCTGGGTTGGCATTTGGAATGTAATGTTGTTTTGTTACGTTAAACCTATAATACTTCACTGCATTTTTAAAAGTACATTCTGACATCTATCACACTTCAAAGTCAACGAGGAGACTTTTACTGATTAGAGTAGTAGTAGCAGTCAATCTGTAGTTTCTTCCTCGCTGCAGTAGCCAGAGGTCTATGCTGAGCTGATGATAATAGCTAGGCTCAGAAATTACTACCAGCTACACAATAAGTCAAATGCTGGTAAATTTACTACTATTTCTACTCTATCGGCCTCTTTGCAGCCATTTAGACACCGTCTAGATAGCATTTATTCCACACCATATGCTGTATTTCCAGGGCAAAATTTTGGAAATTGCTTGTGAATAGATGTATTTCAGTGGCCAGTCAAGCTCCATTTCCTCTCTGTTTTTTTCCCCCACTGTGTATCTTCACTCTGCATGTAGTAGGGCTTACCCTGGTCCCCTGGTGCTGTGTAATTTCACGTCTGAGCAGCAAGGCTCTGTGGGAAATGCCAAACTCTGCGTGTGGATGCCGTCTTTTAGCACGAAACGTTTCATGTGTTGTAATCACAAATGTCCTTGAATCTCTGAGTCTGTTTGATGTTTTTCTTGCAGTCTTCTTTTTCTGTGTAGACATAACCTAGTTTTATATGGATATGCAGCATTTGATTCTACTAATATATCTTCTGACATATCCTTTTGGTAGACAAGAGATTTTCTAGTATCTAATAGTAAACTCAAACCAATCTGTCTTTTCTTCTTTTTGTGTCTCTTCTACAGTAAGCATGTTTCTCAACACCCTGACACCCAAGTTTTACGTGGCTCTGACGGGCACTTCCTCCCTCATATCAGGACTCATATTGGTAAGAAACCCTTATTTTCTTGGCTTTATCTAATAACACTGACGCTGATACTAGTTTTGAAATGTATTATGATGTTAATAATCAGTTTGGTATCTGTACTGATTAAGAAGTAATAGTTTTGACCAACTGCCACTTTGCTCGTTTGAAAGCCATGATGCCTCTCTCTCTCTCATGAGTGGGCAAATTCTCTGGGCGGGCAAAGCAGAGAAAGGGGAGGTAACCTTGCTCCTTTTGACCTCATAAGGAGAAGATTCCAGATCGGCCCATCTGAGCTTTCATTTTCTCAAAGGCAGAGCAGGATACCCAGGGCTCGGTTTACACCTATCACCATTTCTAGCCACTGGGGGACCATAGGCAGGCTGGGGGAACGCATAGTAATGTTAAAAAAAACCTCATAAAGTGAAATTTTCATGCCATGGGACCTTTTAATGATGATTCTAAATTACACCTGCTTGGGAGACAGAAGAAAGTTTGGCTAGCCGGCTCAACCGCAACCAAGAAAAGGATAGCTCAACGCTGGCTCCCCCAGTCCTAATGACCTCAGCATCACAAGAATTTGAGGAGAGGGACTAGGCAAGGTGTGATTTCTGTCTTTGTTTTTGCTTATTTGTTTGTTTCTTTGAGACCGAAGAGGGTGGGGGGTGGGTGATGGTTTTTGTTCTTGTTCAATTGTGTTTGTCTATTCTGTATGTTCAAAAATATAAAAAGAATAAAAAATGTATCTAATAAACAAATTTATGTTTTCTCACAAAGCACAGATATTATTTGTTGAAAATAAGTGTTTTTTGATGGCACTTTACAATACTGAAATACTGTGGGCGTGACTCTTGGCTACACTGGCAACACTGTTATTTCCCATTTTTTTGGGGTCAATAAAAATCTATTTATCTATCTATCTATCTATCTATCTATCTTAACTTTAGCGCTTAAGCGTCGTTATACTCATTGCACATTGTTCCAGTGCATCAGCTAAATGTAAACCTTAAGGTGGATGACTGTGCACTCTTACCTGACATTCTCATTCATAATGTTAAAAAGAGAAAATTAAATTTCAGCGGTGGTTCCCTAGGTGACTTTGTGAGCCTGGATGTAATTTGTTAGGACTATAATCACAGGTTCAGAGGCCACGAGGAGCTGAAGAGAGAGGAAATCTATACTCATTTGGTCCTTCAGAAGATGTGCTGCTAAATAATGGCAGCCTCTGGCATTGTCTTCTAACGTATCACACCATGCCACACACTTTCAATGCTTTTAGTGCTTTTCAAAGTACTGAGAACACATTTTAGGTTGTTTTTTTTGGTGTGGGATGTGGATAAAGATATAAATAGAGCTCTCCATCTCTGCATTAAACACTCAGCTGATTAAATTGCAGCACCTAACTGGTTACTAGTGATTCCAAGTTGTTGACGTGCATATTGAGCTGCCACCTTTCCCCTCTGCTCCAGGGATGGAAAATAGTGTTAAAATGTTTAGGTATACGTCAGTATTCAAAAACAGATAGAATAAATAAAGATGTGACAAATATTATCAAAGCAGGGAAGCGATATAATGAAACTGTTGGCAAGGCTTTTCCTACTTATGCTAGTTTTTTATCTCTCTTTCAAGTTCCTCACAGAGACAGCCAACTGTGCAACAGTGGTTGGTCTGTATTTTAAAATAGCTCCTCTCTTAATTAACTCACTCTCTTCCCTGCGGGCTTTTTGCCAATATGCGTAGGCTGCTTAGAAAAGGTGTCGAGCTTTGCGCATGCTCTGTGAGATGATTAAGAAAAATGGAAAGGAATTGGTTTTGTATGAGCGATACTGGTCATTTTCTCTGGGCTTGAAATGGATCTTTATGTCCCAATTAGTTAGTTTTCCACTGAAGAGTTATAGATAAGTCACATCAAATATCACTTTCTCCCTCAAGCAGAGGCTGACAGTATAACAGCTTTGCCAGATGGCAGTCTGTAGTCTACATTTAATAAAATACTGCTCTCGTCAGTATTCTGGAGGTTTTTCACACATTCATTGATCAAAACTTAACATGAATGGTTCCTGTAGCAGAACATTTTCAAAACCTTACTTTGTCTTTTTTCCCCACTTCAAGGTGTTTTCAGTGTTTATTTTTTTTAACCGTTCCATTGCTTTTTTAAGTTCAATAAATGCAACATCTTTCCAAAAGTCAATGAGTAATCGTGTTCACTATGACCAAAAATAATGATTTTTTTCCATAATCGAGCAGCCCTAACTCAAACAACCAACAATGTGGTCTTTATTAAATGAAAGTCATATGAACAGTTCAATTAAAGATTTTCTCTCTCTCTTCCTCTCTCTCTTTCAGATATTTGAGTGGTGGTATTTCAGGAAATATGGGACCTCCTTCATAGAGCAGGTGTCTGTGAGCCACCTGCGCCCCCTGCTGGGCGGAGTGGACAGCAGCTCCCCCAGCAACTCTAACACCAGTAATGGAGAGGCCGATTCCAATCGACAAAGTGTTTCTGGTAAGAGCTGATAGGAATATCCACTACAGACAGAAGAGAAGTGCATAGTGCTGTATGCAGCATCAGTACAAAAACAGGACAGCAGCTGATTCTAACAGCCGTGTAGTTAAAGCGTATTAGAACTTCGGCTATGTTTTGTTGTTTGACATTCACAGTGAACATTTCCCATCACTCACAACAGGGCATACTTTAGTAAAAACATGTTCATCTACCTACCTCACATTTGACCAGCAAGTCAGGTACCAGGTGATTACAAAGTATGCCTCTATGAGAGGAAGAAAATGTGGAGGGAGTTTTGTACCTTGAAACCATTTTTTAAAGGGTGTTTTTTTTTTATAACTCAATAAAAAATGAGACAAATAACACAAACCGAAAGATTGATGCCTTAAATCTTATGGTGGTCATCATGACTACCATCTATATATTTAAGTGCTACAAATGGGCTGGCTCGGAGTCCCTGCTCACTTTAGCTTCTCCACTCTAGATCTCATCCCTTCACAGGTCACTGTTGCAGTAATACAGAGCCCCTCAGTTTGGTTCTGCTGTGTTAACTTCAGAAAGGAGAACTAAAAAGCCAAAACGTTGTAAAAATGTCAAAGCAATTTTTCAGCTAAACCGCAACAAAACCCCACTGGCCCGCTGAAGGCAATGAAAGCATTGATTCTAATGTGTAGTTTTGGGAGAGGCTTTCAAACTTGTTTTAACTCATGTATTGTGTTTTATAGAATTGATATCAATCATTTTGCTGCTACATATATAGACATATGTTAACATTTAAATGCAAAACTGCCATCCAGACATTTAATTAGTGACTGCCTCTCTGAGCTCATAGGTTTGTTTGTTTTGTTTGAATGTGTCACTTGGAGCTGTGAATCACAAAGTATGCCAGAATATCTTAGAATAATAACAATAATAATAATAATAATATATATTGATTGATTGATTGATTGATTGATTGATTGATTGATTGATTGATTGATTGATTCACAGATTAAAACGCACCTCAAAACATTTCTTTTTACTAAGTCTTTTGACCCCCCTATTTGTTAAGCGACTTTGGGTACCTTAAAGACGCTATATAAATCCAAGTTATTATTAAAACTAATAAATACGACCTTACAAACACTGGAATTGTGTAACATTTTCTTTTTTAGACACATTCTCAAACATGTTTTCAGCTTTTTATCTGTATAGTAAGCGCATACATTCCCAAACATACAATGTTAGTAAGCTTTTATACAGTATACAGCCTGCAGTATATTTAAAGTGCATACTTTTTTACCTGTTTGAATATTAATGAGTTGTACTATCTAACCTGATCCCTTTTCCACCCATTACAACAAAAGGAATATAAAGACAAGTCAAATCAAGTATATAATCATGACATAGCCAAACAGGATAAGCCTTCTGTTCTGATTTAAGTGTGTTTGTGAGAAGAGATTTACTGCACAGTCTAGGTAGGCCGTACCCTGCCTGTTGAAGGACTAACCTTGAACATGTTAAACTACAGTAGACGAGATCTTAGAAATTGAAGTCTGTCGAGCAATATCCTCCACAGTCACTCAGGGTGAGCTCTGCGTAGCTGCTTCTTTGCTTTCGTTCTACATCAGTGATGCTTTGATCGTGGTTAATCTGTTATATGTGTATTTGGTCTCCCGTGGAAATTCATTCATTTCAAAAGAGGACATTTCTCAGTGCTGCATAATTCCTTTGGTTCCATTGCGAATAATATAGGAAAACATTTATCCTACATATGCATCCATAATACAGCATACATTAAGTGTCTCAGTCTGCTTTTTTACAGCAGCATTTGTATTATGTAATGAAAAAAATTGTATTAGCAACAAGCTGAAGTTGCAATGCAAGTTAAAGTTGAAATGCTGCTGATGTATAACCTCATCTAATCAGTATAATCTCTGCATTTTCCTCCAAAGGCTCCTGTTGTTGAACAGTTTGTGGAGGCACGACGCAGCCGGCCTTTATTTTCAGCCAAACAACTTTGAATTAAATAGGATTACGTGTGCTGTATTAAATCAACAAGCCATGCTTGGGAAAAGAAAGGCAGTCTAATTATTTTGACTGTACTAATCCGCAGTTTTCTGGCTAATAATCTCCTTGGCGTAACTCCCTCCATTGAAATCAGAGTTGCAGGGTGGAGCATATTGTTTTTTTCTTTGTTACAGCAGACGTCTGAGACAGTTTAGGTGAAGTCACTGGATTGATTAGTTATAGGTCTGCACTTGAAATGAAAGAATGTAGTATAGCATGAATTCAGAAGGTGTGTTCTGTTTTGGACCGAAATCTGAATTTTTATTGCTGGGATTTAGTATTTCTCCTGAAAGTGTTTTTTGTGTCTTTTCTCCTCTTTATAGAGTAAAACATTGTGTATCCTTGCTTTGATTAAGACATGATGTGGTTAGATTTAAAGATAGTGGCCAGTGCTGAAATAATCAATTGATTAGTAGATCATTTAAAATCATTTATCAAGGCTAAATAGCAAACATTTGCTGGCTCCAGCCTCTCAAATTTGGGGATTGCCCGCATTTTTCTCTGTTTTATATCATTGTAAATTGAATATTTGTGAGATGTTTTGACTGTTGGTCAGACAAAACAAGCAATATGATGTCACCAAAGGCTCTTCATCGGCATTTTTCACTATTTTGTGACGTTTTGAAACATGTTTTTGTTGCTGCTATTTTATCTTGGTCCCATTTTTTTTTAAAGGGTGTTTTTTTATAACTCAATAAAAAATGAGACAAATAACACAAATCAAAAAATTGATGCCTTAAATCTTATGGTGGTCATCATGACCACCATCTATATATGGAAGTGCTACAAATAGGGCTGGCTCGGAGTCCCTGCTCACTTTAGCTTCTCCACTCTAGATCACCCTTCGCAGTGGTGGAATGTAACCAAGTACAAATACTTTGTTACTGTACTTAAGTACATTTTTCACGTATCTGTACTTTACTTAAGTATAATCAATAGTGCCTACTTTTGACTTTTACTTTGTTACATTTTGCAGTAATTATCTATACTTTCTACTCCACTACATTTCTACAACGTTCCGTTACATTTTCTGATCAGTTTTTCCCTCTGCCAAAACGTCTTCCTGACCCACGTTTGCAGTCTGCAGGGAAGCCTTCAGCAGCGGCTCCTGCACCGGCGGCAATCCGTCCAGCTCCCGGTGCCGCTCGCGATATTACGAATCCCACTATGGCTACGTCAAGACCCGCCCTTCAGTAGCGTTTATTGGCCAGGCGCGTACCGCTCCCGGTACTACCGCTGCACCTGTTACTGCTGCTGCTCCTGATACTCTGCTTGGTCATATGTGAAGCATCCGTTCACATAGGGTTAATATACAACCCGTATATCTATCTTAAAACCACTCCCAGTCCTCCTCAGCTGTGAAGCCACGTAGCCTACTTGTTGTCCAAGCCCGTGAGTTCTCGCTAGATAAATGTGTGCAGCATTCACTGTCCCGTGGGAAATAATGCAAAGTCAAGCTTCATGCAGATCACCCTGATAGATAACCAGAATTGTAAGTCAGAATGTAAACTGGGCCACAGATGGTAAGCCCAATTACATTAACCTAAAACTGAATGAATTAAAATACCACCGCACATACAGATTTTTTTTTAATTATTAGATTATAGACATTAAGAGAATAATCGTTATGCAAGTACTTTTACTTTTAATGTTTAAAGTGCATTTAAAATCAAGTACTTTTTACTTTTACTTAAGTATGGTTGTCATTGTGGTACTTTTACTAAAGTAAATATGTCTCTGGTTATTTGTACTTTTACTTAAGTACTGAGATTCAGTACTTCCTCCACCACTGTCCCATCGCAGGTCACTGTTGCAGTAATACAGAGCCCTTCAGCTGGTTCTGCTGTGTTAACATCAGAAAGGAGAACTAAAAAGCCAAAACGTTGTAAAATGTCAAAGCAATTTTTCAGCTGTACTGCAACAAAACCCCACTGGCCCGCTGAAGGCAATGAAAGCATTGATTCTAATGTGTAGTTTTGGGAGAGGCTTTCTAACTTGTTTTAACTCATGTATTGTTTTTTATAGAATTTATATCAATCATTTTGCTGCTAAGGATATATAGACAGCTGTTAACACTTACATGCAAAAGTGCCATCCTGACATTTAATTAGAGACTGCCTCTCTGAGCTCATAGGTTTGTTTGTTTTGTTTGAATGTGTCACTTGGAGCTGTGAATCACAAAGTATGCCAGAATATCTTATTAATAGTTGATCTGTTCTTACAGTTTATGGAGCAGCTCCAGCACTTGTTTTGTGTGCTTTGTGTGTTTTATAGATGAAACAATTAATAAATAGATACAAAAGTTATCATTAGTTGCAGTCACTATTAAAGGGGTAATTCAGCAATTTTGTATTGCGCTTCCATAAAGTTTGGGGTCTTGTGAGAGACCAATTAATAAAAGATCAAAATCAATGATTTTCTGACCTTAAGTTCTAAGTCAAAAAATGCTGCATCCTGCAATTTCCATAACACATCTGTATTTCCTCAAATCCATCCAACCTTCCCCAACATTCAGGTCTTTACACCCTTACTATGTATCGCAAGTTCTCCGTAAATGTTACCCAAGTCAAAGCTGGCAACCCAGATTACACCATCAGGGGTTTCCTCCGCTCCTCCAGAGCCGCAGAACACATTATACAGTTTCCCTGTCTGTTAGGAAATGAAGGTTACCTCCAAAAGTATAATATCAACATTTCAAAACCCCATATTGTTAAATCCTGCATCCTATATTCATCTGTTCGGTGCCGAGCCAAAACACGGGCTTGTGGCTGTTTTCTGACAGCAGTGAGAGATTGTGTAGAAGCCTGTTTGGTCACTGAGGAGTTTTAAGGCCTTTTCCCTGTCAGCTGTGCTCTCAAAGAGGTCGACTGCCAGTCGGGCAGCTGCAGGGCGGATGGCAGGATGCACAGTCGATCCCTTTGAAATGTGCCGAGGAGGCTCAGTGTCGACTTTACCCTTGACACTCATCACCCATGTTGTTCTCTCTCTCTCTCTCTCTCTCTCTCTCTCTCTCTCTCTCTCTCTCCGTCTCCCTTTTGCAGAATGTAAAGTATGGAGAAATCCGCTGAATTTATTTCGTGGAGCCGAATATAATCGGTGAGTGAGAACCTGCATCTGAAAACCCTCTGGAGCTCTGGCCTCCTTTGTCTGTCCTCCCTCTTTTTCTGATTTTTTTATGTCTTGTCTCTCGTTTGTTTTCCTAATCAGTCTCTTTTTGTATTCACTCTCCTGGCATCATTTCTGGTTTCCTTATCTGTATCTGATAAACTATTTCTTTTCCTTCCTCTTTTTTTTCATCTGTCACTCTGTCATCTGTTTGGCGTTTTCTCCTCCATTAAAGTAAATTTGTTCTCGTTCTCCTCTATTTCCTCATGTTTCATTCATTTTCTCTTGTGACCCATCCTGTCTTTTCATTCCTTATGAACTCCTCACTCGACCTTTTTGTGTTTGTGCTTCTTCTCATCTATCCTTCCTCTCTCAGATTTCTCTTTCATTTTCCCCCTTTTGATTTGCTCTCATGTCATTCTTCCTTTATTCTTTCGTTGACGTGTCTTGCTCCTGCTCCTCCTGTTGAGTCATGCTCCACTTTTCCACTTCTCGTGCTGTAGTTATTATATGTCATTTGCTCTACCTAGCTAAGCTCCAGCTATTAACTTTGGCCAATCTCACTGAAGTGCAATACCCATTAAGTCAGCCCAACCTATGACTCGTGTACATCATCTGAACTACATCTAACATCTTACTAACATCAGAGCAAGTACATTAGCTCAAGTCTTTCATTGTCTCTTTCTCTCACTCAGTAATAATGAACGTGTCTCTGTGCTTGTGTTCAGATATACGTGGGTAACAGGTCGAGAGCCGCTGACATACTATGATATGAACCTGTCGGCACAAGACCATCAGACCTTCTTTACTTGTGACTCAGACCACCTCCGGCCTGCTGACGCCAGTAAGCAAACATATGCATTTTGTATGACTGTAAGATTTGATGGTTAATGTATTGTTTTACTAGAAACATAACTGCACTCGTACTCCACAAAAATAAACAAGGTTAATTTAAGAGGGAACATGATTTTTTTTTAGATTATCTTTTGGGCATTTTTAGGCCTTTTATTGACAGGACAGCTGAAGAAATGAAAGGGGAGAGAGAGGGGGGAATGACATGCAACAAAGGGCCGCATGTCGGAGTCAAACCCGGGCCCACTGCATCGAGGACTAAACCTCTATATGTGAGGACCCGCTCTACCAACTGAGCTGCCCAGGGAATACGATTTTAATCCTATTTCTTGTATAGTGTATTGGTTTTAAATTAAATTATTTACAACATAAACATATGCCAAAAATAACTTGAAAATAACAAAATGTCTGTGCAATCATTGCAATTCTTTATTTCGCATTGTTCTGATGCGGAGGCTAGTGGTCATAAAATGCACACGCATAACGAAAGGCAAATTGTTAATCAAAAATTAGAATTAAAAAAATGTTTATAATAAAGGAGCCAGCTGGACGTACACGAGTATTTGGCAGCCGGCGCTTATGAAAAGCTCTGTGCGTCTTGATTTGTGTGCACCGATCGTAAATATGATTCTTTGTGTGTGTTTGTTTGGTGGCAGTTATGCAGAAGGCATGGAGAGAGAGAAACCCACAGGCTCGCATCTCTGCAGCACATGAAGCTCTGGAGCTCGAAGAGTGAGTTTACTTCCCTGTTTATTTTCCTCCTGTCCCAAAAGAAAAACATAATTGTATTAAACGCAAATATTTTTTCTTTCTTGTCCTTTTAATTATTTGGTGCCTCCTCAGATTTATGTTGGGACCTATTGGTGGGATTAACTCCTTATTTTAAAATATAACATTCTGGCAAAAACTATCTCACAACCTTGATTTTTATCCATAAATCCACAATGATAATGAACATGGTTTCTTTAAGGTCAATAGACTTCAATGGGATCTAACTTGAAAGATTGGAAAATGTGGGTTTTGTTGGTGGGAGGGATGATGCATCTCATCAGAGATTGGCCCTTGGGTGCCTGCATCATTCATAGGGGAAGAGAACTTGTTTTCATGGCAGTGTAGGTTTATTTTTAGGAGCATCTGTAACTACAAAGGCACTGCAGAGGAATTGTGGCAGTGTCGCATGTTGCGTTCAGTTCATATCAAGGCCGTGACAGCAGGTTGACTCGGAGGAAAACGTCTTTGATCAGTGCTCTGTCAGATGCTGCTTAAAATACACGAGTCGTAAAAGCAGTTTTATTGCCCAGAGATGCCAAGCTGTGTAGACAAACAAGGATGCCCTGTATTTTGATATTGTTGGTAAATTAATGACTGACTCCATTAGAATAAGATAATAAGTTAGTTTGTAATTTCCTGGTTAACAGATCCCGGTCCTCTCCTCCTCTCCTCTCCTCCTGTAGTTGCGCGACAGCTTACATTCTGTTAGCAGAGGAAGAAGCTACAACCATCATGGAGGCTGAACGTTTGTTTAAACAGGCGCTAAAAGCTGGAGAGGGCTGCTATCGGCGCAGCCAACAGCTCCAACATCACGGCACACAGTATGAAGCCCAGCACAGTGAGTGGAAACAACTCCATCAGGCTTCAAATGTCACTATATGGACAACAGTGGACAATACAAGTGATCTGTATGTGTACATTATGTGTTTGTGTGCCTCCACCAGGAAGAGACACCAATGTATTGGTGTACATAAAAAGAAGACTGGCCATGTGCTCCAGAAAGCTTGGCCGAACACGAGAAGCAGTTAAAATGATGAGAGATGTAAGTACACAGCCTGCCAGCACCACACACACACACACACACACACACACACACACACACACACACACACACTCACTCACTCACTCACTCACTCACTCACTCACTCACTCACTCACTCACTCACTCACTCACTCACTCACTCACACTCTCTCTCTCTCTGTCTCTCTCTCTCACTCACTTACTCTCTGTTAATACACACACTGTCTGTCTCTCTGTCTGTCTCTCTCTCTCTCTCTGTTACCACATACACATTTTCTCTCTCACACTCACACACACACACACACACACACTCACTCACTCACTCTCAGTTAATACAAACACTCTGTCTCTCTCTCTCACTCACTCTCGCTCTCTCTCACACACACACACACACACTCATTCACTCACTCACTCTCAGTTAATACACACACTCTGTCTGTCTATCACACACACACACACACACACACACACACACACGCACGCACGCACGCACGCACGCACGCACGCACGCACGCACGTTCTTTGATTGATGGAGTTTAACTAGTGACAGTGTACTGTAACTGCTTAATGCTGAAAAATGTCCAAAGCTCTTGTCTGCTGACTGTGCATGTGTCGCCCCCTGTCCGGTATTACATGTAACAACAGTTGTGTGTTTTCCAGTTAATGAAGGAGTTCCCTCTCCTCAGTATGTTCAACATCCATGAGAACCTGCTGGAGTCGCTACTAGAGCTCCAGAACTACGCCGACGTCCAGGCCGTATTGGCCAAGTACGACGGTGAGGGGCTCAAACGTTGGTTTGTTTTGTAACTGAGAACCGAATGTAGTAAGGCAGAACTTCTATAGAAAATGTTGTTTTCTAACTTAAATTAAGTTAATTTGGCAGAAAAACTGCTTAAAATCCAATTAAATTGACAAAACAAATGTTTGAAATGTCATGGATTTACTGAAAACTGCACATAGTCACTCAAGTGATTTTGTAAAAAGTACAACAGACACTTAACTGTACACCAGCCTACATATAGATATACAACATTGGTGTTTCAGGATGCATTGTAATACAACAGGTGTTTCCACACTGGTAAAGCTGTTACAGTATCTTTTATTCATCCATTGTAATGCTCCATACAATATCTCAGCCGTAGTGTTGGAGTCATGTTTATATCAGTGAAAAAAGGCAGATCGCACTTAACTGTTGGATGAGTGAAAAAAAAAAAAAACTTGATAGCAAAACAACCCCAAAGCTATGAAACCCAAACTCATTATCTTCATTCACAAACTCCTCCGGGCGGCTTCTTAAATGCAGCACCTGTAATTCCAAACGTCTGCTATGTTAACGTCTGCTAAACATGTCTCTGTCCATGTCTGCTTTATGTCTCCACAGATATTAGCTTACCCAAATCTGCAACAATATGCTACACAGCAGCCTTGCTCAAAGCCAGGGCGGTATCGGACAAGTGAGTATCGCTTTTCATCGTCTACAATGCCCAGCTATTTAAGAGTTTAAAATAGAGCTGGAAATGGCCCGGGGAAGTGCTCAGTGTGAATGAGAGAACAGGGCAGAGTGCTGGTGTAGCAGTTATATTTTTCTCTTTGGTACAGGGCTGCCTGGAGGGTAGATCAGTGTTATTGTGAGTGTTTCGGTCTCCGGTCACCCAGAGGTACTGGATTATTTATGACTGCAAAACATAATGGTGGTGAACACATAAAACCATAGAAATAGCCTTTTTCTTTGCCCATTTATAGATACATGTATTTTTGCACAGATTATTGATATTGCTTTTTATTGCTTCAGCTTTTTGTTTATTTTTTATGGTAATTGTACAGAACTATTACATCTGTAATCTTACATGAAAAATACACCCTGAAACCAAACAAAAAAAGCATCTATTGGTGATGTCCTGGAGTATTCTGCTGCTCTGGCTCTCACATATATGTTCATCCAAGTCTTTTTTTTGAGAAACAGACACTCTGTTACACGCTAGGGATTTATGTGATGTTCTTAGACACAGCAGCTTGTCGCTCTGCTGGATTTCAACGTCTTTATTCAGCACCGTGGGAGTTATTTTTAAAATCACTTTGATCATATAGTGATGTGCAATCCCAATGAGATTACTGACAGGTGTGTGTGTGTGTGTGTGTGTGTGTGTGTAGATTTTCTCCAGAGGCAGCATCCAGGCGAGGGCTAAGCACAGCAGAGATGAACGCAGTAGAAGCCATCCACAGAGCGGTGGAGTTCAACCCTCACGTCCCCAAAGTGAGACTTACACACGTGATCACATGCTCACCACACAGCTACTGCCCAGTAATAGTGTTGAAATGTTTACATGAAACACGACAAATACTGATCCATATTTGAGTTTTTATTAAATAAACACAGATAATCAATAATTTTTGATAACGATTGGTTACATTAAGATACAATATGCATACTGGGCTGGACCTTTCATGTAACAGAGACACAAAATGATCAAACAGATCTTTGGCATTTCTGTACTGAAATTTACTTATCGGCCAAATCATACGCCGATATAGATACTTTACTGGTTACTTTAGTTTATATTTTATATATATATATATATATATATATATATATATATATATATATATATATATATATATATTTATTATATATTTATATATTTATTATATATTTATTATATATTTTTTCTTTAGATTTCCAGTTTTTAGAGTTTGTAGATTATGAGCTAAAGTCTGCCTCAAGTGTTTCAAAGACACCTGCTGTGGTTGCAGTGTTGGATTAATCTGGTTGTAGTTGGGTTATTAGGGCTTTTCTTTTCTACACTCAGCTACACTTCATTTACCATTTTTTGTTTTGTTTTGTCAAATTCAGATTGACTGCTGTGTCTCTATCCTGTTCTTCATGTCTTTCTCCTCCTCCTCCTCCTCAGTATCTGCTGGAGATGAAGAGTCTGATTCTTCCTCCAGAACACATCCTGAAGAGAGGGGACAGCGAGGCCATTGCCTACGCCTTCTTCCACCTGCAGCACTGGAAAAGGGTAGAGGGGGCGCTCAACCTGCTGCACTGCACCTGGGAGGGCAGTGAGTACACACACACACACACACACACACACACACACACACACACACACACATTCTCTCTCTCTCTCTCTCTGTTAATACACACACACACTCCTCTCTCTCTGTTACCACACACACACACACACACACATATTCTCTCTCTCTCTCTCTCTCTCTCTCTCTGTTAATACACACACACACACTCCTCTCTCTCTGTTACCCCACACACACACACACACACACACATTCTCTCTCTCTCTCTCAGTTAATACACACACACACTCCTCTCTCTCTGTTACCACACACACACACACACACACACATATTCTCTCTCTCTCTCAGTTAATACACACACACACTCCTCTCTCTCTGTTACCACACACACACACACACACACACACACACACACACACACTCTCTCTCTCTCTCTCTCTCTCTTTGTTACAACACACACATCCTCCCTCTGTTAACACACTCCCTTTTCCTTTCTCTCTGTTACCACTCTCTCTCTCTCTCCCTGTTACTCCATACACACATTCTCTCTCTCTCTCTGTTACCACACACACACACACACACACACACACACACACACACACACACACACACACACACACTCTCTCTCTCTCTATTCACTGTTAACCATTAAAGAAGTAATCAGCTGTTTCCATCCCTTTGTCAAATCTCTCTGTTTGTGTGTTTGTAGCGTTCAGAATGATCCCATATCCTCTGGAGAAGGGTCACCTGTTCTACCCCTACCCCATCTGCACAGAGACGGCCGACAGAGAGCTGTTACCCAGTAAGAGACGCCCTGACACACACATACACATACACACACACACACACACACACACACACACACACACACACACACACACACACACACACACACACACACACACACACACACACATAAAAAAAAACGAGCCCTCGTTTTTGGCTAAAAGTTAAAACAATCTTGAGAGCCTTGCCTTAATAAATAAATTCTGTGTATTAAAGTGTATTTTATGATTCTATAATTGTAAAGGTGAATTCAAACAGTACTTAGGAATAAAAGTATTACTAGTCATTCAAAAAGACAGGTTGTAGGTTTGTAGTAGAAGCTACACGGTGTGTTGACGTTTTGATTTGACCGTTTCGAGGACCAAGGGTGATTATTTGTGTGTATTTATGAGGATAATGTGGATTTGGTCTTGTCATTTAGAATAATGATGCTGAATGCCTGGCACAAAAACTGAGTGGGTCATTTTGTCATTAATAATTGCGATGAGGGGACAAATTCCTTAACAGAGAGCTGATGCGGAGTGTGTGTCGTCGTACTGTCTGCTCAGCAGCTCGTCTGTCTTCACACACAAGCCTTCATTTGATTAAGTTGGCTCCCAGCCACCAGCAGCAACACACTGCTGTGTGAGTGTCTGTGTGTGTGTGGCTGGGTAGATGTATGTACACATACTGTAAACCCTCAATGTATTTAACTAATGGAGTGGTTTTTCCACTGAAAATTGCAAATATTGGGTTTTAACTAATTAGAAATAACTGGCTCATTAAACAAGACTGACCCATAAATGACAGTGTAGCGATAGCAGTGTTTTTTCCTCTGATACAGGAGCAGTGTGGCTCTCATACTGACTGTATGTTTGGATCCTGTATAGAGCTGTACTGTATGTAGGAACCTGATCAGACATGTCTGTCTGCAGACACACAGAGGAAGAGCTTTGCAGTGAAGTGAAGAAACCTGAAGTTTACATTTTATATTCGCTGTTATTTTCTATAGACTTTTTACCGTTTTTTTACTGACGCTATTGTACTATTCTCACAAGTATGTGGTAATATGTCACTACCTTGAGTATAAATAAACCAACAAATCATCAAAAAGTACCTCTTTTCCCAACTCTAAGTACATCTAACATTGACTGTGTACAAAAAACCCATCTAGAACGACCAGTTTCACATTGAAATACATTACGACCATACAAAGTACATGCATAACTTTGGATAGGATTGTCTTGTCTGTTTTTAAAATTCTTTTTACTAACACTATGCTCATTGTTTATAACTGATAGTCAATGAAACATTTACGGAATATACTGTATATATGGTTATTGTTTTTTGCCTGATATAGTCCACAGCAAAACTTTAGAATCACCGCCCTAAGCGTGATTTATGGTCCTGCGGATGCTCCACGCAGAGCTTTCACCGTAGCCTACGGAAGTGGCCTGACGTTTATACTTGCGTGCGTTGGTGTGTGCGTCGATCTCTTTAAGAGAATAGCAGGGTCTAAACCAAGCTTACAAGCCACGGCCAAGCAACGTACATCGCCGCAACGTGTAGTTACATTTTTTGAGAGGTGAACGTCAGACTACAGCGTAGAGTCCGTCGTGGATTTAATGCAGAAGCATAAATCCCGTAGAGGGGGTAAACCCAGCCCGATCTGCCCGGCGATTTGATTACAGGCTGGAAACCTGTACGTTTATCTATCCTGCTTCCGTTACAAATCTGCGGGGACCAATCACAAAAAAATCCACCCAGTGCGCTATTGGCGGTTTTAACACGATAACGATAGAGAAGCAGCTTTTTGTTTACATTCAACATGGCGGCCACTGAAGCGCAGCAACCCGTTGATATCGCTGTCTAACCCTAACCCAAGTTTTCTCTGAAAACAGAACAGAAACTATCCCTGGAACAATTCCTCCAAAAGAAGGATGTGTTTGCCTTACTACCGACCTGCTTTGGTAAAAGCCTAGTGTACCAGCTAACCTCGCTGGTGGCCAAAAGAATGGAGCTCAGCTCAAACCCCGTTGTTGCTGTCATGTTACCGTTGGTCGCGCTGATTGGCTGAAGGACTATCCAGTCGTGCACAGAATCATTTGAACTATGGCCGTTGATACCGCCTCTTGTGCAGTAGAAAATACAGAGCTGACTCCCCAGACTAATGTTCAATCTTAAAAGATTGAGCTTGGTCTGGTGATAGCCAGACCAATATAGATATTTTTATGGGACCTTGGTGGGATTTGAACCCACAACCTTAAAAACCCTAAAAAAAATACTGTTAACATATGATCAGAAAATTGCGCGATTATTATTATTTTCCGATTCACGTTTACTATCAAATGTCGAGTGGCTACCAGGTGTAACTCCAGAAAGGTAATGCATACATCATGTGGCTCTGGCTGCACCTGTCTCTTTTCCTTGATTGGTTAATTTTGGGGGATTCTGGGTTTGTACATGGCGCTCTGAAGGGGTCAGATGGTCCGTTCACTTCAAGTTTAGGGCTTTTTATTTTGTGTCCACATCGTCAAAATAGAAACATTTCCTTAAAACCTTCTGAACAATAAAGTTAAGTGTGATTAAGATAATGTAGAAACAGGAACTAAGAAATGTTTTTGTGTAAATGGTTGGTCAAAAAATGAACTAACTTGCAGTCAAGTACAATTTGAAGTAAATGTATAAAACTAACTTTGTGTGTGTGTGTGTGTGTGTGTGTGTGTGTGTGTGTGTGTGTGTGTGTGTGTGTGTGTGTGTGTGTGTGTGTGTGTGTGTGTGTGTGTGTGTGTGTGTGTTATTTTGTCCCACGTGGAAGCAGTGTTTCACGAGGTGTCAGTCTACCCTAAGAAGGAGCTGCCCTTCTTCATCCTCTTCACAGCCGGTCTCTGCTCCTTCACTGCCATGCTGGCTCTGCTCACACACCAGTTCCCTGAACTCATGGGAGTGTTTGCTAAAGCTGTGAGTACACACACACACACACACACACACACACACACACACACACACACACACACACACACACACACACACACACACACAAAAAATCAATGAAAGTGGAATCTGTTGCAGTGGACGGTGTGCTGTGAATGCATCGGATTGTTTGGTTAACCCTCTGACATTCTCTCTAGCACAAAACTTTCCTCTTAACCTGTGCTCTGGTTGGCGACAAGGGATCTTAAAAGTTAATAGCCTCATTTCCATAAAATCTGCCGGATGGAATAATATATCTAGACCCCCCTGACCTTTCTTTATGGGCCACCCTCAGGTTGCACACGTTCTAACCTAACCGTCAGATTGCTCCACGGGGATATGCTCATTGGGTTTTAACAGGGACTTTAGTCGGAGCTCTACAACTACACAATGATCAGTTTGAATTATTTCACGTTTACCTTCTTTCTGTCAGTAATAACCCTTGTTCCTAGTTTCTTGGTCACTTTCTGATTCAGTTTAGCATTTTTTCAACTTTGACAGCCTAGAAGTAGATTGGTCGAATTGGCTCTTGTACTGGTTTTAAGAGCAACAGCTGATATGTTTCATTCAGGTTGGTGTGAGCTGGTCTTTTCAGACTGTAGACCTGTCATTTAGTCACTGCCTGGTTTAGCCCGCTTTAATGGTGTCGTGCTGCACCAAGCCGTGAGCACATGCGCTTCCACGGCGGCCTCACACCAACGGATAACCACGCTAAAGAGTTTAGAAGTTGTTAGATCGTTCATTTCTGAGGTTTAAAAAGTCGTCTTCCAGCCTGAACACAGAGCCACCTTCAGCCTTCCCTCCTGTATTCATAGCAGCCAGTGGAGGGCGCTGAGCCCCCCCCCCACCCCTCCATGCTGCGCTATGCTGCTCACCTGGAATGTGGGTGAGCTCATTCCCCCCCACCCCCCGAGGTGACACTATCAGCAGATACCATCAACGGACACGCAGGCCTGCTGCTCTTTCTGTATTGGTGCCAGGATCACTTACTGTATCAATCTATACATTCATCTGTAACCAGTATGTTAAGCAACTTTTGAATGTTTATCTTATTGCATTTAAAGCAAAGAAATTGAGTTGCCATTTCACATAGCTAATACGAAATATTTAACGAGTGTAGCTGTTGTTTAGGACGTCGTCTAAACTAACTGATTTGATCCGATCCTGGGCCGTAGACTACATCAGCTCAACGCTTTCCTAAAGGGAAACTCTGCACCAACTATATTTGTATTGTAAGTCAGGTTTGAAAAAAGGTCATTCCCAGCACAGGTCCACCCAACTAGATTAAATAATAATGTGGAAACACACCCTAGTGTCTGTATGTTGCATGGTGATCCTGCTGCTGTGATTATGCTGAGTTGACAAATGGCAGAATGCGTTAATATAATCGCTATATGTTGTTTAAATTGGCTCTGACTTACTTTTAAATTATGACCAAATTTATATTTTTATGTTACGATAATCGCTGAGCACCGACCTGATCCCAGTGCTGTCTTTTCTCCAATTCAAAATCTGTATTCCTCATTGGATGGAACTAGCTGGGGTCGTTTAATGTAAGGTCAGTTATGGCGAGGGTCTTCTGTGGAACTGAAAATGAGAATGACTTTGATTTGACAACTGTGCGCATTGTGTGTTTATTCGCTTGGAGCAAACCTCATGCTGTAGCAATCTGCTTGTTACATTATGGGATATATTGTGTGCAACACTGACATTTTTTTCCCGAAGGTGGCAAAAGCAGAAAGGTCGCTGAACATATTCCGTCCTGCAGGTTGAATGGAAACGTGGATCATAAGGTGGTCCCATCATGGCCGATACCCTGATCCAATTCATCTGGTGTATCGGAGCGCAGCGTCAGTACTTTTGGATTACAGGACAGTCCCCCTTGCCCCCCCAACCGCCCTCCCGCACAGTTCAAACACACGGGACACACACCTTTACTTTGAAGTGCTCTTTGAAGCGGGAACAGAGATATGTGAGGCAGATCCATGCAGGTGGAGAGGAGACTCTTGATGGCTTTTATCTTCCATCTGACAGACTGGGAAGCTCTATGTCCCGCTGTTGCTCTGGTGGAGCCCCTATCACCCTTCGACCCCCCGCTCCCTTTCACCTCCGATTCACCGGCTGTTGCCAAAACACCGACCTGAGGACGAGGCCTGACAGCGAGCTGTTCTGCACTCACAGACTGGAAATGTCATTTTAAGAATTGGGGATCAAATCTCCAAAATCCACTGCTGCTACTAGTTTTGTGGTAGTTCAGGAGATAGTAAGGCATGATAAAGAGTCTAGGGCTGCTCCCTCTTAGTTGATTAGTCGACTAATCGGTCGTTTTGGTCTTAGTCAACTTAGATTTCTTTAGTCCGTTAGTCATGTTTTATGCTTTTTTCACACTGAATGACTTATTTCCAAGAAACGTACGAGCACATCTCTGGTAAACACAAGAATTAAAGTGGTGCTTTTGCATAACTCTTTGCGGAGAAACTCCGTAATCTGTCGATTAAATCAACTAATCGATTAGTTGATACAATTGAATGTGTTAGTCGACTAAGAATTTCTTTAATCGAGCACAGCCCTAAAAGAGTCCCTCAATAAAATATCAAAGCATCTATTCTTAGACTTGAAAAACAAAACTGAGAGGGTTCAGAAACTACATGCCTCTATCTACAAAGACAGGACCATAAAAACATCACTATGTTAATGACTGTTCATTTAGCCCTATTAGTAATGTTGCTAGGCTAATTTAATTATGAGGCTCAAATATGTTTTGTGCCTCCAGACAGATTTCCTCTCATTTCTTTAGGGCCAAAAATGACTCTTCTGATAGTAAAGGATGCTGATCCCTGCTTTAATGGGAAGAATTGGATGCAGTGCACTCTATTGGGTTTGTTACATTTTTAAAGGCTACAACGGTTAGTTGATTAATCAATTGAATAATTGACAGAAAATGAATCAACAATTGAACAAAACCATCCTGACTAAAGGTCCACATGCTGGCCTTTTCCAGAGCTTTCAGCTGTATCACACTGTCTTCATCAGCATATGGGACTTTGATCTGTTTATATGTGAGCTCAGTCGCTTTGAAGATTCGATCCTGAGCTCTTTCAGGACTCCTCGTCTCATGTTGGCTCAAAGTGGTTTTAGAAAAAAAATCTCCTTTTAAGGTCCGTTGACGAGCTTTTATTCTGAGCTGAGGTCCAAAATTCCAAAGATTTGTCAAGGGGGGGTGAATGAACAACACACAGCACAGCAACACAATCCCTTTTTTTCCATCTGAGTCTGACCATCTCAGCGCCACCTTTCCCTTTTCTTTTTTGGCTTTTTAGACTCACACGCTGTCTGTTAACGTTAACGATAGATTTCCAAACGTGACGAAGAAAAAAAGAGGTGTTCGATGGCTTTGTCGTAGGCCGACCAGGGCTATGCCATTTGGGGGAGGGGCCGCTCACTGATTTCCCCCCCTATATTTCTGAAAAATATTCTTCTGCTCAACCCGTACGGTGGGCCGCAGCAGCCTCTTATTTCAATACAAACACAGGCGGCAGCGGGCGCACACCAGGCCGCCGGATGGTGCTGCTAAGAACTTGCCATGTATAACTATTACCAGACCGGACCTCGCCGCCTCGATCCACTACCGGCCCACCGGGAAAAGTCCCGACTCTCCTGATTGCCACTCCTCCTCTGTATATATATATAAAAATATATATATATATATATATATATATATATATATATAAATAAATAAATAAAAGTGTGTGTGTGTGACTGTTGTTCTTTGTCTCCCTGTAGTTCCTCAGCACGCTGTTTGCTCCTCTGAACTTCATCATGGAGAAGGTGGAGAGCATCCTGCCGTCCAGCCTCTGGCACCAACTCACCCGCATCTGACCCAGACCGACTGGACTGGACCAGAATCAGACCCAGGACCAGGAGCAGACCTCCATCCAGACGGAAACAGCTGAACTGAAACCCAGAACGCTGCGTTGGGCTTGACTGACGCACCTTTGTGCCAAGATTAGCGAGTTCAAACCAAACTGAGGACGACGAGGAGAGGAGGCATGAAACAAAAAAGGCAAAACAATGGAATCCAGAATTGGTTTTGACTTTATTTGATATGTTCGCATTTTGGGGGGGGTTTTCAATCATTTAAAGCTGTTCTTTTGTTGTACAAAAAAAAGGTGATCAATTGCCATCATTAAAAAAAAAAAAGTGAAAAGACTAAATACAATAAAGGACTTTTTGTGTATTGCTGCAAGCCGGCTTCTTCCCGCCATTTTGATTCCCGCTGTGTTTTAACGGCTGTAACGCTGCAGCTTAACGGCCTCGGTCCAGAGAGAAGTCTGAATACAGCCGACAGCATCCGGCGCTGCTGCTCAGTTAAAAGTACAAAACACAACCTGGTAGGTTTTTATTGTTTATCTGTGGAATCTTTTACATATTTCTTTTTTCACTGATGTGTGTTTTCATTCACAAACTTGACGTCTGGCTCCACAGGCAGAAGAAGCGTTTGACCTGGATCCACCAGGCGCTGGTCTCTGAAATGATGCTGAGTGAAGCAGTGATCTTAGCTTTGGATTCAAAACTTGCATTTTGTATTTCAGACACAAATGTGAAATATATTTTTAAGGACCAGTGGTTTTATACTTATAAAACAATTTATATTATTCCATCCAACACATGTATACTTCTTATCAAATAATAACGTTGGAAAACAAGCTTTGTTTTAGAAACTTGAGTTTTTCTACCGTTCCATTTCTGTATGACGGACGTGTAATCGATGAGTGAACATACAGTCTGGAAAGGTATCACTCTATCTGATCTCAAACTGCATTCACAAGGAACAATGTCATTTTAACAAACATGAATGGAGAAACTCAAACGTGTTTCGACAGCTTGCTAAGCTAAGTGATTTTAATGCCATGCAGAAATGAACAGAAAACAATGTGTGCCTGGAAAGTTGGACACATGCATCCAAAAATCTAAAAGTGTGCGGAATGCATTTGAAAAAATGACCGGCAAGTATACATGATTTGTAGGTAAAGAGCTAAAACTTGAAAACACATTTTAAAGAGGTCTTAACACTTTCACCAATTTAATGGCTGAAATCCAAAAAAAAAAAACAGGAAACACGTGTAATCAGATGTTTGGTGTTTCTGTTGCTTTTTGCCCTGTTTGACATCTGCTACACCAATGTGGCCACGCTCCCCAATCTCAGACGTCACGGCCTGTGATTGGCTTGCATGGCCCAAAGTGTGTTAACAGTTTTAAAATGTGCAGTCTGCCTATTGGTTACAGATTGTGTTTCCATACACTATACATCTGATCTGAATTTACACAACCACATATTTACATGAACAAACAAAGACTGTGTGTGTGTGTGTGTGTGTGTGTGTGGCCCCTTTTTCGACACTTAAGAGAGCGTTGGAACAAGCGGGTCGTCTGTTAAGCTAAACAAATGTAATGCTTTTGTGTTTGAATATGGATGCAGTGTGTAATGTACCGAGTCATTCATTCTGGGGAGAGGTACAGGTAACCAGTTAGTTACAGAATGGGGTCGTAATCTTTTCTGACAGGACACGTTTCAGACATCTTTTACACACTGGAGGGTAAATAAATACAGTGAAATAAGAGAAGAAACAATGGATGATTTACATATTTGGGTTAACGGGACAGCAAGTTGTAACGCTGACAAGCTGGGGTTTTAATTGAACTTTATTTCACTGTGTACCGAATGTTTTAACGAGAGTATAAGTGCTTGTGTTCTGTATTTGGAGGCTACAATTAACTGTGTTTACATGCACAGAATATTATCTTACAGCATTTTTTTAGACCTGGAAGCTCGCCATAAAAGCAGAGCTCGAAATGTGAGTACGACATGAAATGCATCTTTAACTGTGTTAATTAATTTTGAGGCTTTTAACAGCGACAATTAAGAAGACAAGTGGACTAAAGCCAGCTCAACGCTGCAGAGCCGCGATTTCAGACCTGTAGTTCTGTTCCGACCTGCGGCGCCCACAGCACAGGTATGAAAAGCTTAACAGCTGCAGATGTAGATCAGAGCTGTTTATATAGAGAGTTTGGCCAACTCAAATCAAGGGCGCCATATTGGATACCATCGTCCGATGACTACAGTGTAACCCTATGGGTGAATATGCCATCTTGAAATAATTGCTTATTTTCACCATAAACAGGCATATACATGTTATCAATATTTGTCAATATGTAAAAGGCCCTTAAGGAAATATTCCAGTGTATATTTACCTTCTATATCGTAAATGGGCCTCTAAAAAATGCACATGTAGTGAGTGACCACGTCGTCTAATAAGTCTCTGAGCAGTGTTTACCTTTCTAATGTCCACTAGCATACGTACAAGCTAACTATAGCCAGTTAGCTTTGTGTGTAACGTAACAAAAACAGCCATCTCAGAGGAGCGAAGCTCAATATTTCATTCAATAAAATTATGGTACAAAAGGAGCACTATAACGCCACAGGTCTTATGTTGACAACATGGACGCAGATATAGGAAATTCCGAAGGCAGTCATAATATTTACCTAGCAGGCTAGGCTAACGGTCTTGCCTAATGTTAGCAAACATCGGCGTAGCGGTCTAAACTTGTGAAAAGCCGAACAACATCCCCGTCCAAGCTGTGTTTCACTTTCCCTCCAACATTATTATAAATAATAGTAAAGACACCTGGACTCGGCAGATACCAAAAGCCATAGCTATGACTGTGGCAAGATCACAAGCATTTAGGGACATGGAGTGCTAGCAAAAAATCTAATGCTAGCATAAGGCTAACTTCAAACTTCATTCATTTCTAAAGCAGTTAGAACTTTTTTGACAGCATGGTACACATTAACGATGGTATTGCTGTATTTGTCCTATGTAATTTGTTATCATAAGTCAAACAGAGAAAATTGCATTTACCTCACACAATAAGGAGTAGTCATTTGCCCTCCAGTTTGCTCTTTTCACCTTCAGCTCCCATACTTTTTGCCTTTTTGCTTCACGGGGGGACTTGTGAAATCTTTTTCTGCTTCCCTGTCTTTCATTGCAGCCAAACGTGCAACAGTTGGGCATTCTTTTCAGTGATTTATGTAATTTGTTAAATTATTTATTACATTTTTCCACTATTCCCACACATATATATGTCAAGGGGAATCAGATGAATGTTTGTATCCAACATGGAGTCCACGAAACAAATGACCACCTCGGAACCAATCGCATAACGGGATAGCTCAGACCGTTCAATTCCCTAGTTGGCCAAACTCTCTCTACTATACGGCTCTGATGTAGATGTTGATGTCACCACCTCCAGGCAAGAAAGGAAATATGTGCCACTTGCAGGCAATGACAGTTATAACTTCAGTTTTTTTTTAAATCTTTTTTGCTGTCAGACATTTATCTCATGCAGTCAATCATTGCAGCTCTCTACACTGGAGCGAGTCTTCGTCTTCGCCATAGTGTTACGTAGTGTGATGGTCACTGACTGCAGGTGAAACGAGTGTTGAAAACTGCAGCAGCTACAGCTTGCGGGTCTAAACTGGTACTGTAAGTTGCCTGTAGGTGTAAGTTTAGCCAGTATATAGTCTATATCCATGACATTCCTCTTCCCGGATTGTTCTGGTCTGTGCCACCGGAAATTTCGCCGGATTTCCCTCATTTAGGTCGGATATCCGTTGCCTTGGGCTTCCTTTGTGTTGGCGTTATAAACTCTGGTGGATTTCTGAGGACTATTGTTAACTGCTCCTCAGATCTCAGCAGGGTAAATCCAGACAGCTAGCTAGACTATCTGTCCAATCGGGGTTTTCTGTTGCAAGACAAACAACTTTTAAAAGTACACGTTCCACCAAAACAAGTTCCTTCCGAGTCTATTTTGCACCAGCACCGCAGCTTTTCTCCGGTGCTTAGCACTGCCTAAAACGATTGTGATCGGTTTAAAGAAATGCCAATAAAGCACGTTTTCCTCCCATCCCTGAATGTGTAGTAGCCAGACCCTCCTCCAACGCGCTTTGGAGGAGGGTCTGGTAAAGCGGAACTAGCCCGTATGTAACTGGACGGATTATAAATGAACAGCGGCCTCTTGTGGAGAATCTGGAGCTCTCCAAATGTTAACATGAGTTTGTAAGTTCGACGAAATGAGAACAGTGTCTTGGGCAAAATGTGTGGGGAAAAATGCAATTCTCAAACATAAAGTGATTAAGAGAATACATTATTAACTTAATGCCGAAGACATAGTTTGTTCAATTGATTACGGCTCCAGAATAATAGAGTTTAAAGCCACTTTCAATGTTTAGTATTTTACAAAGCTTAATTTGTAGAAATCAGTTGAACAAGATGTTTACTAGAAATGTGTCCTGTTACTGTGCATGTCATCACACTCACCACAAAGTGCTAAACAGAAACCCTCATAACCAACACCCAGCTGCAAACCCGTCGCCTTTTGGTTCCAAAATGTGTGATTTGTGTAGATCCGAATGAGTTTTGAAATGTTGCCGTTTAACTGAGCGTCTTCCCAGGACTGTCGCCTTGTTTTTTTGCAGGCCTGAACATTTGGGGGAGTAATAACCAGTGGTTTTGGGTGACACACTGCCATGTTGGAAGACCCCGACAGAAAAAGCCCCGACATGACTAAAACTAATTTATGTTCTTTGGCGAGGAGTTCAAATTGAACCATGAAATTGAAAACATGCGGGAGAAAAAGACCGGCTCTGAATCGCACAACACACAATACATACAGTCATCAAAACATCTGTCAAACACAAAATGATGTGTTTAAATTCTGCTTTTCTATTAAATTGGTGAAAAAGCTTAAAACTCTCAGACTGCACAGGGAACAACGCAACCCTCTCTCCCTGTTGAGCGATTTGACAACACTACAATAGATTATATAACTTAAGATATATTTTCAGTGTATTTTTTTTTCCTCAGTCCTCAGGGCGGTACTGTACCTCCAAAATATTTTAAAACTGATTGATTGATCTGATTGAGCCAGTCAGCCTTTGAAAACCAGTTTTTTTGGCAGTAAGAACTAGTTTGTGTTGATTGATATATTTAAAAAAAAAAATAATAATACCGGTTAATGTACAGCTCACCACTGTCAGTCATTTAATCTATAACATGTTGATGAAAGCGCTCCCATTTTCTGCCCTGATCATCTGGAGTCTGGAAGCTCTAGCAGACCGAAGAGTTACCTTGTTTGGGTAATGAGCATGAGCAGCAAAAACACAACATGGCTAAACCAAGAAAAGAGCGCCGCCTACAGAGAACCCAACTACCTACGGTTTAATTGACAGGTGATCTTTTGGAAGTGCGGTGCAGAAACACTGAGGGCTTAGCAAAAGGCTCGTGGAGTCAGAAGGTCCTTTTTGATTGTCACTTACAGCTTGATGACCGTAGCCCAGTACAGAAGCAGTGGTTTCTACACGCTGGCCCAGTATGACTGCTGGCTGAATGCGAGGGGTCAGTAGCGTTCCGTGGCGGCGGCGTCACGTCTGGCCCTTACAGGTGTGCACGTCGACCTGCTGGTGGCAGTCGCGGCAGTGCACGGCGCAGCACCAGTGGAACTTGCACTCGCACTTGGTGGTCCGGCTGACCCGCGACGTGTCGTAGCCTCGACCGCAGCACATCACCTCGCAGCCGTCCACTCCGCGGGACGTCCGGTTACAGAGCCGCCCCCCCGTCCCCAACGACCCTGCAGAGAGAGAGAGAGAGAGGTCAGTGAGGATTTAAGGATTTTATCTGCTTTTCATTTATCATTCATCTGCGCTTTCGTACACTTCTGTGTTCATTTTGAAAATAGGTGAGAATGAACCACCAAAAAAAAAGCTTTAATATTTTGCGGTTCTTAAAGTGATGGTTCGGAGTAATCTCACCCTAGGGTCCTTTGCACCATGACCTCGAGCCAAACACCCCCCCAGAAGCTTTTTTCACCTGGGTCTAACATTGGGAGAGTTAGCGTAGAGTAGCGTTTTCAGCTGAATAGCTTAGCGCAGGGGCTAATGGATCCAGTGATGTATCTCGTAAATGACCCCAGTAATAATGCCCGAAATGATACCAAAACGTCTACACTAGTACATATAGGTTATGCACTCATAAAACGATGGATTGGAAAGTTTGTAAGTACACCAGAAGTGGGGTGTTTGGCTCGAGCTCATGGTGCAAAGGACCCTAGGATGAAATTACTCCGAACAATCACTTTAAAAAACACCTCTAGGACCGGTATTCCAGAAAATTGGAGCTCAGGATATTGCTCCGGTTTTAAAGGTCCCATGGCATGAAAATTTCACTTTGAGGTTTTTTAACATTAATATGCATTCCCCCAGCCTGCCTATGGTCCCCCAGGGGCTAAAAATGGTGATAGGTGTAAACCGAGCCCTGGGTATCCTGCTCTGCCTTTGAGAAAATGAAAGCTCAGATGGACCAATAAGGAATCTTGTCCTTATGAGGTCATAAGGAGCAAGGTTACCCCCCCTTTCTCTGGTTCGCCCACCCAGAGAGTTTGGCCCACCCATATGAGTGAGTGAGTGAGTGAGAGAGAGAGAGAGAGAGAGAGAGAGAGAGAGAGAGAGAGAGAGAGAGAGAGAGAGAGAGAGAGAGAGAGAGAGAGAGAGAGAGAGAGAGAGAGAGAGATCATGGATTTCAAACGAGCAAAGTAGCAGTTGGTCAAGGCCACACCCCCGCCCCCTCCACCTTGCCCCCCCTCTCTCCTCCTCAATAGCTACAGACACAGAAATGGCACATCCTAAGGAAAGCTCATTGTGGGACTGGCTCTAGTGGCTGGAATTCTGCACCAAGGCTGAATTTCGGGAAAGAGACTTCAGATACAGTATTAGGGGACCACTAAGGTCTATATAAAAGAGACTTCAGATACAGTATTAGGGGACCACTAAGGTCTATATAAAAGAGACTTCAGATACAGTATTAGGGGACCACTAAGGTCTATATAAAGAGACTTCAGATACAGTATTAGGGGACCACTAAGGTCTATATAAAAGAGACTTCAGATACAGTATTAGAGGACCACTAAGGCCTATATAAAAGCAACCAAAAAGCAGCATGTCATGGGACCTTTAAGACATAAGTGCCCCTTTAACACAGTTACTCTAGTGTGGAATGAGGACGTGACTTGGCGGTACAGAAGCCGCAGTGTGGCCAATCATAATAGTTTAATTGGCTATCAAGAGCCAATGGGAGCGCGGTATAATGCTGGCAGCGCAGCACAGATAAGACAGAGGTGGTGAGGAGGGGTTAGCGGGTGAGTAAGATGATGAACGTTGGACGAAGGAGAGATGAGGGATTGATGATAGGAGCCGTCAGCCGGCACTCCCACTCTTCATCAGCTGTTCATTTTACAGGAGACATCCATCTCCTCAGACTGGCCTCACTGATAGTGTTTACCCCTCATTCTCCAGCCGCCCACACACTCACTCTCTATCTCCACAAACACACTTACTGTATCTATGATTTCAGGTTTGTATCTGTACTGAGGGAACAGCTGCTGAACTTTCATTTATGATAAACTACGGAAGCCTGTGATAGTCATACTGTAGCTGTGGATATTTTAATATTTTCTTGTGATCACATCAGAATTATCTCAACTTTTGAACCTTGATAAACAAAACCCAACCCGTCTTTTTTTGTTGTTTATGAAAACAACTATTTTGAATATCCCAAAGTACATTTTTGATGGCTCTGATTTTATCAATTGTGAGAATTAACTGCTTTTCCCGAGTCTTACATTCAAAGAAATTGAAAATGTGAAGACGTCACCTTGGACTCTAAGAAACTGTAATGGGCAATTTTCAGTATTTTTCTGACATTTTATAGACCAAATGATTAACTGAGAAGATGATTGGTAAACGAAAATGAAAAATGTAATTCTGATGTGATCGTGATCTAGCATAAACTGTAAACTAACTGCTGACTCGCCATCGGTCCTCCACTGAGATGTTTCAGGGACTTTTATCTGTTGATGTTAAATATGATCAACATCACAGCCAGCAGAGAATGTCTCAGAAAGCACTAGTAACGTAGCAGCAACCATGATGACTATTTATGGGAGTGCCAGCGTGTCGTTACTTTGCCGTTGCGACCTTTACTTAATGTCTAGGGCAGAGATCTTCAACATGGGGTCCGGGACCCTTAGGGGGGCGGGGCTCCAAATTATTGTTAATTTTTGAACGTTTTTTCAAAAATTAAAAAGTCTTTACATGAATCCAACATATTATTAGCAAATATAAAATCCCCACTGATGATAGTTTTACTGGCCTATACTGTAGGTAACGCTGTCACTAAGGTAGCCATCCACAGATACAGTTAATCCCAAAGGATTCACTGTGCCACATTTATATATATAAAATCATGAAAACAATTATTTTAATAGCTTAGTGTTCTATGCGCTAAAAAGGTATGTTTAAAGGCTTTAGGCTGCCCTAACTGTTATTGTAGGCCCAGTTTAATATCCAGCTTCATTTTATACAATATTAGTAGTAGGGGGTCCCTGCTCTGTCTCTCTTTTAGTTAAGGGGTCCTTGGCTTAAAAAAAGGTTTAAGACCCCTGGTCTAGGGGAACACAAGGAGTAAGTTTACCCAAAACCATTGCAAAAATTAGACCAAAACACCAAGAAAAAGTCTGCTGAAACACTTTAAGTGCAACAATGAATGACTTATTTACAGGGTAATTATTAACAGAGATAAACCAACTAACCAGAAATGGAAGCAAATAAGCTATCAGTGTGGGCTTTTTGTTTAATATTTTGGCCTTGGAGACCCTAACTAGAAAATAAAAACTCAATTGGTCTACAGAATTAAACAGAAAGACAATACTAAGCTCCCTAACTGAGCACTTAACAGGAGAAAAAGGGGAAGCAAAAATAAAAGGCAGAGAACCCCTACAAGGTTACAAACTCCTACCAACTAGTCAGCAAAGACAAAGGATGGATAAAACCGAGCTGTATGTTGACAACGGCTTCTAGCTAAAACAAGTTTGGTTTTGCCCACAATAAATAAGAAAACTATTCATCTGCGAGTACAGGCGTTCATCAGAATCTCACATTTTAATCTAATGATCTTAACAAGACAGTTTGGGTTATCGTGTCCAGATTTCCAGATAATTATTCTTCTGTCACGGGAAAAACCAACCTTGTTATGTCGAGTTAAAGACAAACCCATTCCTTGATCAAAAGTACAATAAAACAGTGGAATCAGCACCTTTAAGTCTCAACAAAAAGTGACTCATTACGAACAACATTATCCCGGAGGCCAGAGGCTGTGATGTATCGGTGTGATTCGTAGAGTAAAGATGGGCTCGGCCTTTCACGACGTGTCATTGTGTTGATGAGTGACCCAACTTGGCTGGCAAACGCCCATTTATCAAAACACAGAAAAATAGTTTGGATTCTACAGAGCCCAGCGTGTGCCATGGAGAAGAAAAACTAATTTCTGCTGTTGAATTATTAAATTGTGGTTTTCACATTAATAATTCATGTGCACAAATTGACAGAACCTAACATGAAACAATATTTTTGACACTTGTTTAGGATGTCAAGGATCAAGAGCACAAAATTTTTCAACAGGCAAAATCTGAAGTATGTTATTCATGTATCTGTCGAAAAAATCAAAAACTAAACTAAATCCAAGCATCTCATTTAGATGAGACACCCTTTTACCCGTAAACATAGTTCATATGATTTAACATTGTGTTTGGTTAATTGTTGCACAAATTAAGTTATTTGAGCACTTTTATTATTCAGTTGTGCACACTGTTTTGTGTTCTATTAATTTCCATTGCTTTGATTCAGAGGTGTTTCAAATTGTTCAATTTGAGCAGTAGCTACAGTCTTCATGAGACTAGACTAGATAAAAACATAGAAGAAAGTTTGTATTATATTATTACACCTTGTTACCATTATCGCAGTTTTCGCATGTATCTATGTCACACAGTACTGTATAAAGCTGACTGCAAGAAACTCCCCCATCAGAATCAGACCACACCTCATTAAAACCCTCATACATGTTAGTTGATCAACATAAAATGAACAATATTGCATTTTCTGCCTTTATTAGACAGCGGAGTGCTGACCCACAGTGAAGTGAGATGGGAAAAGACATGCAACGTGGTGCCGGACCTGAACAGAGGACATCCCAACCACACGCTCAGTGTCCTCAACGCCCTCAAGCATCAAGACAACAATAACGTAATTGTTTTAGTTAGTAGTTTAGAATAATCATGGCAAACATTCACTGGTTCCAGCTTCTCAAATTAAAACATTTGCTTCTTTTTTCTTCTTCTTTTAAATATTATTGGGTAACACTTTACTTGAAGGTATCTACATAAGAGTGACATGACACTGCCATGTCACATGAACCCTAACTCTAACCATAACTAACTCTAACTCTAACCATAACTTGTCATGACAAAAACCGAATGACACTTACTAAAAGAAGCGTTATGTCATAAACGTTTATGACTGTTTATAATGTTTATGACATGTTCATGACAGTGTCATGTCACTCTTATGTAGATACCTTCAAGTAAAGTGTGACCTATTATTGTAACAGAAAATGACTTCCGCACATCTATAACATGAGACAGGTGCGTCGTTACGTAGTACTTGTATCAAAACGTTGCCAATTATTACATTTATCTCTGCAAGTTAGACTGTGCGGGAGTTTCTTTGCAAAAATATTATTGTTAATTGAACGTTTGTTGGTTTGAGACTGTTGGTTGGACAAAACAAGACATTTGAAGACATCACCTTGGGCATTGACAGAATGCGATGGGTTTTAATAATTTTATAGATTAAACAATGAATGACTTGGCTGATGATGAAAATAGCTGAGGCCCTGCGTAACAAAATAAAACACGGCTAACTCTGCAGTCGTTTCTAGTTAATCCTGAGGAGGTTTGAATTTGACTTGTGAAAGCTTGATTAACCCTCTGAGCTGCTGTGGTGCAGATGTTGAGCCAGCACAGGCCCGTGGCTGCAGTGTGCCGGTGGGGCCGACTGTTACTGTCCGACTGCGAAGCAGCACAAGTGTTACTGAAGAGCAACATGTGTGTGTTCAACTGACTTTTCCTATATAAATAAAGGGTTAGAAAAAATTATGCGCTGGCTTCAAGTACCATCTCGAACATTGTTCTGGAATTTGCCCGTGTTTACATTCTGCTTCGCTCTGTGTGTATGTGTACTGTCTCTGCACCATTCCCTCGCCAGGTAATATGTCTGGGCATGACTTGAAGCCGCTCCCCACCCCCCCCCCTTCTCTGGCAGCGCGCCCGCCCGTCATCCACCGGTATGCTGCGATGCGAGGGATGACATCATGGCCGGAGTCTTCCTCACAGCCTTCGCTCTCCCTGCGTCTGCTTATTGAATTAAGATGAGGGGGCGCCGAGAGATGAGTTTAGCACCTGAGCTTTGCCGGGGCCGAGGGAAATTGATTTCACACTTTAAAGAGGCACAGAGGGGCCGTCTCACTATCTCTGTGGGCTCTGTGTGTGTGTGTGTGTGTGTGTGTGTGTGTGTGTGTGTGTGTGTGTGTGTGTGTGTGTGTGTGTGTGTGTGTGTGTCCATCTGTCTGTGAGAATGGATTCAGTCTGTTTGTTATTCAGAATGATTGAGGGTGAGTTTGCATGTCTTTGAGAGGTTTTTCTGTGTCTGTGTGTGTATGTGTGTGTGTTGGGAGAAAGAACAAAACGTGAAGAACTCAAAGTGTGTGTTTGAAGAACGATTGACTTCATGTTTTTCTTTTTCTTCGTGAGAGAGAGAGAGAGAGAGAGAGAGAGAGAGAGAGAGAGAGAGAGAGAGAGAGAGAGAGAGAGAGAGAGAGAGAGAGAGAGCATGATTCAATGTACAGTACGTGTGATGGCTGTGAGTGTGTTTACGTGCCTGTCTCTCTCTGTGTGTCCCAGAGGAATTGGTCTTTAGAGAGGGAGTGAGTTAAGTTCTCATGAGAGGCCCAGGGCGAATGAGTGTGTGGGTGTGTGTGTGTGTGGGTTACCTCACCCTGCTTACATGTAAACAGCACATAACGCCTTTATGTCTGCCGTGAAGCCTCTACTTTTTCCCCTAAAAGGGGGCCCTAAGACCTCCAGAGGTCCATCAGGAGGTGACAGGGGGAAATTATTTCAGTATGATCTAGGTGATCCAGAGAGGCCATGTTCAGACAATCAGTAGAGGGGATGCAGCTCATGATTGCACATTATTTTGTCAGTTAAATCATTAATCGTTCAATAAAATGTCCAAAAAATAGCAACAAAAAACAAATACAGTTTCTTAAAGTCAAGGTGAGGTGCCATCAAGGTGCCATCTTGTTTTGTCCAAAACCCAAAATATAGTTTATCACATAAAACAAAGAAACTAGGGCTGCAACTAACAATTATTTTCAGTGTCGATTATTCTGTTGATTATTTTCCCCATTAATCGATTAGTTGTTTGGTCTATAAAATGTCAGAAAATGTGGATCAGTGTTTCCCAAAGCCCAAGATGATGTCCTCAAATGTCTTGTTCTGGCCACAACTCAAAGATATTCAGTTTACTGTCACAGAGGAGTGGAGAAACATTTTTTTTCTCATAGGAAATGATTCAAACCGATTAATCGATTATCAAAATAGTTGGCGATTACTTTAATAGTTGCCAACTAATCGATAAATTGCTTAATCTTTGCAGCTCCAAAATAAAAGCATCAAATCATCCCAATTATAAAGCTGGAACTAGAGAATGTTTGGCATTTTTGTTTGAAAAACAGACTTTAGCAATTAATAAATTATCAAAAATAGCTACGGATTCATTCTCTCTCTCCTAATTGAAGGTTTCAACTATAAAGTTTATCAAAGTCTTACATTAGAGTTAAACAAATTAAATTCAAACAAATCAAATTCAATTATTTTACGGCAAATTTTACGGCAAATTGAGTTAAGGGTGTCCTGGTGGCCTAGGGGTTCAGATGCCCGTGTAGCTGCAATGTCCTTAGTTTGATTCCGGCCTGTTGTTGCTCTCTCCATGTGTCCCATCTGTCTCTGAACCGTCACTATCCAAAATCAAAATAACTAAAAAAGTAAAAACAGTGGAACTTAAGTGACGCAATGACACATTGAGCCCGCACCAGCAGACAGTGAGATGCAGTTGAAAGCTCCCAAAGATCAAGAATTAACTTCCATGCTCAATGACAAAAAAAATAAAAGAAACGCTCCGGTCTTGACCTCTTAATTCAAACCATGCTTCTGAAAATATCTTAGCATGTTAAACAGCAGGTTAAAGTGAGTCTTATTTTAGGGTCATAAAACTCTCTTAGCGCCTAAAAAGACCATGACGGTGACGGATAGCTTACACTGCACACACCGACAGGAGTCCATGACAGACAAATCCCAGGTTTGATTCACTACAACATCCAATGTTTCCTCTGACTTAAGTGCGTTGAGCAAGACATAAACCTTACATGCAAACATTTAAGAAGCATCTCACTTTGACACGACTTTAACAACACTTTGCCGTTGTTACTACACTGTAAACTATTGTATTGCGGGACCCAACCTTCCCCCGAAATATGCCTCTCTCCTCTGGTCATTCGTGCCCTCAGGCGTGTGTGTGTGTGTGTGTGTTTCCAGTGATGGTGATTTATAGTGATCTGTGGTGCTCTAAGGTTTCAGTCCACAGAAGTGTGTAATGGGTCTTAAACTGGCCGACACCCGATCACCACGGATCATCTGCTGCCTGACAGGCATCCACCTCCTCTGGAACACACACACACCTCAACACACACACGCACGCACACACACACACACAGACACACACACACTCCTGTTAAAAGCCTCACACACAAACGCATATTTCACTCTCTTAGAAACCCATTTCTTTATCTGCTTATCTGTATGTAAGCCAGCGTCTAGGCTCTGATATTTGACATTCTTCTGGCCTGATGAAAACTGTCTTTCATGTGTTTTATTTAACCAGTCAACAGAAAAAACATACAGGAGTATCCACAGAAATCACAGTCAGTTTTCATTCTTAGCAAAAACTAACTTGCAGCCCTCGAGCTGTAATGATTCACGCCTAATGAGATACTGTAGATAGTGTGACACTGGAGCTGCACAATCACTTCATGATCCACTTTCTCTACACAGGAGTTTAATCACTTCAAATACAGGAAGCTATCACATCACGATTAGCATCAAGTTAATGAACAGCCGCTGGAATTTTGATTTGACACAAACACAGCTCAACAAAAAAAAGGGTTACTTCTTCACAGTAGCTTCCTAAACTCTGCAGGAACAGTCAATGCAAGCTTTGTACACTGTAAAATATGTTTGTTGTTTAAAGAAATCTGCTGATATGAATCCCCGTTTACACACTGCAGACATGACGGAAGGCCATTCATTGCGAACTGAACCTAAAAACGGCACCAACCATAAGAAACATCCATTGACATCCGCAGGAGCAATAAATAATTCTTCTCGTTTTGATTCCCCCATGAAACAGAAGCACGTAGTAGTTTTCAAGTGGCCTCGAAACTATGAATCGCTAAAATTACTAGACGAGCTGAGTATGTAAAATACCAGCTCAATGCTAAACTGCAAACTTCCAGCTCCCTATATGGCACAAGACAAACTAGGGCTGCTACGATTCGATTGATTAATTGTTTGGTCTGTCAAATGTCAGAAAATAATCATCCTAGTTACTCAAAATCCAAGGTGATGTCTTTAAATGTCTTGTTTTGTCGTTCCAAAACCCAAAGATATTCAGTTTAATATAATATAAAAATGGGAAATATCCATATTTGAGAGGCTGAAAACAGCATTTTCTGCCATTTATGCAACACAATTAATCGATTATAAAAATAGTGGCCGATTATTTTTCTGTCAATCGACTAATCGATTAGTCAACTAATTGTTGCAGCTCTAAGACAAACAATGAAGATGATTAAAAAAACATACTTGAACCAGTTCTGTAACTGAAATGTTTGAGATGCCAAAAACATTTAACCTGCTGGAGGTTTTGTTTTTGTAATTCAATCAAACATTTGTGATCAAGCATTTGATTACCCCCATGACAAATCTGTTCACACCAACCAGCATGGTTGTTGAAGTGTTTCAGTTTATTTTGGTTCATTTGGCAAAGTGAGATCTCAGGTGGAACCAAGCGGCAACCTCCAAAAGTGGTCTGAAAAGTTAAGCAAATGCAAGTGCCTTAAACCTGCATTCTTTCTAATGGCCAGCAGGGGTCGACTCCACTGATTGGAAAAAGAAGTCTGATTGTATAAGTTAATAAGAAAATGACCCTACTTCTCATTTGATTTATTTCCTTAGTAGGACTGCGCAATATATCAATATTATATTGTTATCGATATATATGAGGATAGATATTGTCTTAAATTTTGAATATTGTAATATGACATAAGTGTTGTCTTTTCCTGGTTTTAAAGGCTGTATTACAGTAAAGTGGATTTTGTGAAAGCACAAGAATGGTCAAAAGTATCGTGATATAGTGGCCGATTTGGCTCAGTGATAGAGCAGGCGCATATATATATATATATATAGGTTCGAATCCGACCTGTGACAATTTCCTGCATGTCTTCCCCCCCCTCCCCTTTCACACCTAGCTTTCCTGTCAAAAATTAAAGGCAGAAAAGCCCAAAAAAATAATCTTATCGTGATATTTGATTTTCTCCATATCGCCCAGCTCTATACCTTAGTAAACATTTTCCGGGTTTATGGTCTCAATCGCTAGTTTCAAGTCTTCTTCAATACAGCAGGTGTTCATTTGGTAAATTATGGTCCCATTTAGGGATAGACCGATTATCAAACCCTTGCCGATTATCTGGCCGTTTTTTGGCAGTTTGCAGATTATCTGTTTGCCTGATAACCGATAAAGTTCATTAATTAAAAAGTGTTCTACTTTGGCTCCGCTACAGCTCTGTGTCTGTCCCTGTGTTTCGGTTTCATCCACCACTGAGTCTGACTTAATGTCCTGCCCACAACACTATCTGACTATCTTTTACTGTGTGTTATGTTGAAAGCTTTTTAGTTATTAAATAATTGCTTAAAGCATTTAAACAAAGTTTTGTGTTGGAGTGCGTAACATTCAAAAATCTTAATTTTGACTTAAAGATGTTCATTGTCACTGTAAATGCATATTGGTTCCAAATATCAATAATCGGTTTCATTAACTATTAATAATCGGTATTGGCCTTGAAAAAACAGTATTGGTCGATCCTTAATTTAGAGTCAAATAGACGATTAAGCAGGGTATGCTTAAGGGCGTGGCTATCTAGCGGATAGAGGTTCCGGTTGTACTAAAAAACACGTCAAGGACTCAGCTGTTCTTTTTTTTCCGGTAAATTGTTGGAAGCCAGTTTTTTTTGCCGGCCAAATTTTGCATTCCAATGAATATGTTAACGTGAATTACGGATGCACCTTGCTAACCAATTCCAGGCTTCAAAACGGTGGTCCGCCAAGTAATGGGTGACATCATGGTGGCTACGGCCACTTCTTGTATACAGTCCATGGGTGAAACCAAATTATGTTTCATATTTCAGACCTTTACCAAAAGAACAAAAGCCATTTAAGATGTCACAAGTAAAAACGGGGATACATTTGGATGGAAAATGGAAAGTTTTTTTTTTTTACGTCTTGATTACATAAATCCGTTTCAAAAGCACTCAAAGGGATACTTTGCCGATTTTAAACCAGCTCTGCGTCATCTTCGTGTGGGCAGTGTGATTAGATGAACGCTGTCATCCAGCAGATCTCAGCAGACCTCCACTGCTCTGCTCCGCGAGGAGCTTTGTGCACTGGCGTCATGGAGAGAAGCCAAACACTGTTCATCTCTCAACACACTGCCCGCAACACCATGACACAGAGCTGGATTAAAATCAGCAAAATATCTTTTTAAATTATGGATAAATATCTCAAGATGTAGTTTGGTCCTGTTTAAATAACCTTTACACCAAATGTCACCCGATATTAATCCAGGCGTCTAATCAATGCTTACTAAAAAGTTGAGTGCATCTAAAGTTACAACTGTAATCTAAATATTTTACTCAGCACAGCTGTCTCATGAGATCCTGTGGTTCTGTAAAGTTCGGTGGGTGTTTACCTGACTCGTAGTCCCGTATGCAGTAGTCCGGCGAGTCCTCCAAGTACACCAGGTCATTCTTGCTTGGTCGTTTGAAGTGTGTGTGCGCGGATGTAAACCCAGTTCCGTACTGGTTGACGGCCACCTGCACCGCGCCGTTATACCTCTTGCGAAGGTGGTCACCGGTGTGTCTGAAGTCGGCCATCGCCAGCCAGCAGGTCCGAACGCTGCACGACCCGCTGACGCCGTGACATTTACACTCCAGAGTCATGAAGCGCTTCACCGCCTGCCAAGGAGAGGGAAAGGAGAGAGAACAGGAAGTATTATACTTAAGTGATGAACTGTAACAAAAATAGTTCAATAGGCGCAACAGCAGTTTCCCATACTGACTGTTAAATGCAAATAATGCAAGTTATCATGATTTTCACCCAGTTTCTCCTCATTCTAAAAAAAATGTCATTAGTTCAACATAGTAGCTTAGTTTTTGTTCAAAGATTAGTTTGGTTAGGATGTCAGTAGGGCTGGGCATCGTTCAAAATCTTTCGATCCGGTGCCGATTTTGATGCCTCAGTTTCGATGCCGGTTCCTAACGATACTTTTTTCGATACCATGTGTTTTAAAATGACTCTCTGTGACTTCAACAAAATTGCAGACAGTTTACTCCATCCGCACCTCTCCGTGTGTGTCTGTGTGTGTCTGTGTGTGTCTGTGTGTGTGTGTGTGTGTGTGTGTGTGTGTGTGTGTGTGGTCGGAGCTCCGCTCTGTGTCAATATGCGGACACATAAGCTTGCGCTTACGCGCTCAGATGCTTTTGGAACCGAAATTTGGCACCGAAAGATAAATAATTTTTCAATTTTTTCCGGTGCCATAAACGTAGCGACGTTCGGTACCCAGCCCTAGAGGTCAGTGAGACTAAAGGATTTCTATTTTTCCTTCTCAATATACAGATTGAAAGATATAGTTGACCATTACATCTGAAGATTAAATACAGGTGAAATAATCCATTTCAAATAAAGAACAACCAACAGATTTTTTTGAGGCTGGTTTAGGTTCTGGCAAAATCTTTGAGTCATTAAACTATATGAAAACATACTGCCATACTTTTAACTTTTTTTATGTGAACACGTAAAGATTTATACGGTTATCATTCTTGAACAACTCAGGATTTGGATTTTTTTCCACAGTGGCTGATAAACTGCAAACTTCAGCAGCTTCTTGAAACCAAATTAGTTTTTCAGAATAAAATACCGTCTCCAAAACACATTTGGTCAATTGAATTGTTTAAGTAATTCCTACAGGTGTTCAGATGATCAGTTGCCTGCTCACCTTCCTGCCGGCTCGGTTGTTGTGCAAGTTCATGAGCGCCCGGGCGTCCCTCTCCTTCTTCTCCTTGGCGTCCACAAAGCCCTGGCTGAAGCGCATGGCGTGCTCCACGTGGTCACTGCAGCCGCCCCAGTCAAACGAGCCTTTGGCGTCTCGCGACGAGCCCTTCTTTGTGGGATCGCAGGAGCAGGAGTCCAGCTCGCCTTGGCTGCAGGCTCGAGCCAGCGTGTAAACCACACCGGCCGAGGAGATGGCGTACATGAAGGCCACTTCGCGGCTGCCTGGATGGGAGAGGATGAAACGCTGTGAACAAGGAGGCACACATCTGTAACAAAAGACAGGTCTTCTCAAGATTCTAACTACACACTGAGGTCAGAGGCTGACACCATATTCTTTGACCCAACACTAAAAACCTAAAGTTTAGGATAAAAAGAATTCAGTAGTTACTGGTGCACTTGTCTACATCATTAAAACTCCCCTGATGTGAGATGCAAATCAAACACAAAAGTTTTATCTCTTAATGATCTTGGATCTGGCGTTTCCCAACATTAACAACGGCAACATTAAGCCATGACAAACAGAGAGATGCTTCAACCACCGCTGCTACCTGTATGACCTGTGTTTGTTGTTGCTTGCTGGAAGCTGTTATTTCATGTGAGGCATGAAATAAAAACGCTTCATCTACCTCCAAGTTGGATAAACAGCCAAGGTTTACCAGCAATGCCCTGACAGAGAACTCTTATCTCCCTCCACATGCAACTGATAAAAGATCTGACAGAGATCAAAGGCTGAGGCTGGGTAAATATGTGTGTGTGTGTGTGTGTAAAGGCACACACATTACATTGACAGCAAGTGGATGTATGACATATTAAGAGCTGCATCTATCAACTATCAAGTACTTAAAGGTGCTGTAGGTAGGATTGCGAAGATCCAGGACTTAGCCAAAAAAAATTGAACATCGACAACTTCTCAGTCCCTCCCCCTTTCCGCTAAAGCCCAAAACGGTCTCCTAAGCCCCTCCCCCCACAAGGGAGAATGAATGCGTGTGCATGAGCAGTAATTGACACACAGTTAGACACCCCCCCCCTGGCCCTGATTGGTGCATCTGAACAGGGAGCTGTGGATTTTTTTCAAATCGCACTAAAGGCTGTAGGTGGTGCCAGAGGAGCTGGATTTTCTTTTTCTTTTTTTAATTACCTGCTTTATGTAGTATTACTGGAACAAAGGGTCAGTTTCAGCAAATATGACAGAAAGTTAGTTTTTATAAGTCTTACCTACTGCACCTTTAAATGTTAATTATTTTGCCGATCGACTATTTTAATTGCAAGACATATTAATGAAGACACACTCTTAACTAAACAAACTTGACTAAAATCTTAACTTCTTTACGAATTCTCTGATCAGATAGTTTACCAATAATAGACTTAGACTACAACACATGCATACACATACAGTGATCTCCGTGTGTGTGTGTGTGTCCCAATCCAGTAGCTAAGTTGAGTGTGCCTAGCGAGGTTAATGAGGAGAACGCTGAGAGAACACGACACCAGAAAGGAAAAAACTCCTGTGTAATTGTTTGAAATTAGCCCGCTGACATTGACTATAAGGAGCTTCTGACGGGGCCTCGATGTGCCGTTATAATGCTGTGTGACACGGCCAGGGCCCGGCTGGGAGGTCCGAATACCACACGGCTGATTAGAGGCCCCCGACATGAAACGGACTAAGTCGAAGGATCCGCCTCGCAGGTTAAATCTCAGGGCATGGGAGAGGAACATCAGGCCGCCGGGTCCTGATGATCCTCCACTGGCTATAAAAAAAGATTACGACTTGTTATAACACGTCCTCACAGGAGACACGGACTGATTCTAGCTGCTCAGACGCACAGTGACACGTCGAATTTGACAGGATGCTTCTGTCCAGAGCTCACATCTGTCACAGGCAGCGGCAGAAAGCTTAATACTCAATCATTTAAATCTTTGATGTTTCTCATTACTGCTCAGGAGGAGCCATTCGTCACACTCTTTAAAACATCCATTTTCCCTTACACCCCCACACCCCCAAACAATATGTGACTGTGTCTTCTCTTGACTTTGAAAAGTTCAATGAATCAAGTCTCTTCTTCTGCAAATGATCACAGAAGATAAACACAGCTAATGAGCTGATGTGGATCTTGAAAGTGGTGGGATTACTTTTATTTAGAATATGTCAACATTTCTCCCATTTCTCATTTGAACGAGCTGAGTGGAGAGTAATTAGCTAACTGAGACAGTAGCTGAAACATAAACATCACTGTGATGAAACGGAATCAAACATACAAATGTAAACTAGTTTTTAACAAGTTATTAATACCACTGACAATGAAATAATAAATTGTATAAACCTGCAATTAATTATTGTCATTATCGGAGAAAAACATCTGTGGATTCTTTTTTTTTTAAATTGTCATCTATAAAATGTCAGAAAATAGTGAAAAATGTCCACGGTGATGTCTTCAGATTGCTTGTTTTGTCATCATAATTGTACAGTATTTTATCATGATAAATGACTTAAAGAGGTTAATTAATTATCAAAACATTTGCCATTGATTTTTCTTCCACTGATAAATCTTTAAAGCACTAAATCTGCTTACCAGAAGTCATACTACTACAACAAAGTACTGAGTAGCATGTTATCCCCCCACCCACCCAACACTAGAACACACTGACAGAGAAACCAGTCGGCTGCACCAATGTGATGAATGTACAATTGTAAAGTTAGACAAGGTGTGGAATGCGATCCAACCTCTGTGGGGGGAAAAAGAAGAAGAACATATCTGCGAGGGAACTATCGGTTTCCCCAGAAAGCTTCGGTGTCGCAGTAAATCAACACTTTGAAAACCAACCAATTGTTTCGATTTGTCAGCGTTAAGTTAAGGCAACATGTTTGTTACTGCAAACAGATCAGTGTGCTGCTAATCATGCAGGGATTCAATTCCAAAAAGGTGCCAGCAGCACACAATGACCTGGAAACCCGACCCAGCAGATACCGTTGCAGACAATCAAGCCATTAACTTTCTATTCCTAGTCATGCAGCGTTTAAGGCACCGACAGCCCTAGAAGTCATATCATGAATATTACTTTCTGTACCTCGTCCTATATCACTTACTGCGGGGGTGAGCAACGATCAAATTGGACTTATAATTCATTTAGAGATGACACCTGTAAACCACAGCATCTTATCATTAGAATTTCCCAACAAAAACACTAAAGAGAGACTATAGAGGATAATTGAAATGCCTTTATTTAAGTGTAACGTCTACACACATAATTAATGGAGACAAAGTGAGGCAGGTATTTAAGATGGACATGAGAGCAAGTATTTGAAGTAACTAAACCATAACAACTTGCAGTGAAAATTAGCCCTGAATGATGCAATACCCGTTTTACTAATCCCTCAAAACCCCAACAGGTTTAAACGTTCATTTTTCTCTTGCCTGTCCACCTAAGGCTCAGTGACTTGCTCAAGGACACTTAAGCAGGCAGGGTGCTTCCTGGTTTGATTTTGGATCCTCTAGATTAAGGACAGTCTCTCCCAGCTGTCCCACACTTCCCAGGATAATTATTTTTAAAACCTCCTTTAGTTTATGTGGCTAAAGAAAGATAATTTCCCCCCTCCCGGATTTAACGTTCCCTCCACTCACTGCGTAGCAGCAGGCGTCCGAACAGGTTGTGGTCCCTGGCCGTGGTGTTGCAGTTCCAGCGGTGGTTTCTGAATTGGTGCTGGCACTCTGAGATCCAGTCCTTCATCCCGGCCCCGATGGCCTGCATCACTTTGGGGTGCTGGCGGCACAGCTGGCGCTGCTTGTTCACCAGTCCAGGGATGTTGTCGCACATCACCTGGGAACCCAGGGTGCCCATGTACCTGCAGAGCAGAGGAGCAGACAGATAGAGAGCCAAACACTTAATACGTCTCGGAAATCCTTTTAATCATTAAGAAATAAAAAAATAAATTAAAAAAATTTGAAATTGGGGGTAAAAAGTGTTTAAAAACTTCTGGACAGGCAGAGGGATGTAACAGTAAAACACATTTTGGTCATTGATTTCTCTCAATGATCTTAAAGACAGAAATTAAGAGGAAATTATGAATCTATTCTATCAACAAATGTGTAAATAACTCAATATATGCCTGCACAGAAGAGATGTTAAAGCTTTGTAGGATAGTCAGACACCCATCTTCTGCCAAAATAGAAAAAGATAATGAAATAAAAAAAAAGAAGTGTGTTCCTATGAAACTTGTGTTGAAACCACTTTGAACAAGTCCACACTCCCATGTACCTGCAGAACCAGGTGATGAAAGACTTGCAGGGAATTTGAACACTTGCAGGCTGCAGGGATTTCCCTCACCGATTAAAGAGAGACCAGAGCAACAAGAGAAAAAGAATTGAGGAAAATTATCTGTCTAAATAGCCGCTCAGTATCACAGGCAGTGTGAGGTTTGGAATTTGAACCTTTGCAAATATTCATAAAAGATTCAAGAGAAAGTCAGCAAATAAAAAGAAATTAAATGATATTGAATGACTTTATGCTGTAAACTTATCTGTCCAAATATTCAGTCTTCAACTTAAGTATTAAAAAAGAATAGTTATTAAAACCCTGGGGGGATTTTCATTACTCAATCTCTGGGAAATGTCTAATAACTAAAGGAAAAAGGGGAGTTATGAAACCGTTTTGGAGGAAATTCAAACATTTTACACATTTTTTTTTTTAAATAATCAAAAAGGAGGAAAACATGCTCGAGATAATTTCACATAAATCACATTTCACTGCAGACAGATTCATCTAAACATGTAACAGTTTTGGAGCGTATAGGCTATATTTTGCGCATCGCGTTAAAACATGTTAATGAGAAAAGCCAAGCATTTAGCGCGTGGGTTTTTGCATTTAAATAAAGATGCACAGTACTTACCACCAGGACGCATCGACCTCGGCCGTCAGCCAGCAGATTGCTACAGATAAATAAAAACATATTCCACTTGGCAATAAGTTCATATTAAACAAACTTTGGTCCTTTATGGATCTGGACGGAGCATTTCCACGGATAAAAGAAAACTATAAAACATTAGAGAAATCGGAACTTGTTGAATCTCCAAATCAAGCTTGGATTAAAAAGATATCACGGACAGCCGGAGGACGGAGCTTTGCGCGTAAAAGGCTCGGGCTGTGCACAGTGGTAAAGTGCTCATGAGGAAAAAGTAAACTGCGCGACTGTCTAATAGTCCAGCAAATATTTTCAGTGGAGATGATGTGCTATCAGGTTTAAATTGCTTTACACGAGGGGTGGGCAGAGTACCGTCTCAGGAATGAGGTGAAAAAAATGAGACGTCTGAGAGTATCTGTTCAGGCTGGTTTGACACCAGACAGGCTTGGCCCGCGTCCAGACCGGAGCTCCGCTGCAGCTCTGAGATGTGGTCCACGCTGATGGGCTCTTCACCGTGATGGGCACCGTCGCGTTTAGGGACGGAGCCAGCTGAGGGGGGGATTCATCCAGCACACTCAGCCAATGCCAGTCAACACAAACGCGCACAAACCAGTTTAGATTTGAATTCAGGGGACAGCAGATGATTGAGATTGACCGGGGTTTTGTACGATGCCCCTGTACGTTTGCGCATACGTTACATAGAGGATAGTGACTTGAGGACACAGGTTCCTTTTATTTTACGCAGATGACTTTTCAGAATATTATTTTCAGGACTTCCGAGTAGTGGCGTTTTATTTTGTATTTTTGTGAATAATTTGCCATCAAACTATACACCCACATCACATAATGACATGCCCGCTTCCTAAATACAGTTTGTGCTCATTCATTCATTTATCTTTATCTTATATATTTGGTAATTTGCCTGCTCGTTAAGGCATACAAATTTGGATTTACTAAAAGAGAGCCCATTGCCATACCCAACTAACGCACATGTGCCAAATATTTCTGATCCCCAAAGCATGACGCATTGTTATTTTACAGCCTTATACAAACCATCCCTCAGTCCAACTAATAACTCAGGAATGATGGTTAAAAAAAGGGACGAAGAAATTACGCAGTGATTCTTCCAAAGCTGCACCTTAAGGTGATGTGTCCATTTCAATTGGATTATCTATCACAGTCTTTTTGAAGTCTTTGGGGGAAATCTGTACGACTGTCACACGCTATTTCCTCCATCTTTGATCTGGCCCGGGTGTATGACCAGATGAGATTAATGGGCAAATTGGATTTTTCGCATGATCCCCGTGGAAGAAAACCATAAAACAACAAAGAGATTTAGAGCGCTCTCTCTGCTCTTCTCAGCCCATTGGACACGACTTTGTTGTTGCAGCAGCTGTAGTATAAGTAATAAGTCTGTAATAGAAATCCAATTTAATTGGAGTAATTTGTTACTACCGAATCGCATTAAGGCTGGTCACCGTATTCCACTACATGTTCCATGAAGAGAAAGACAATGTAACATCATCAATGTAAAGTCAGGTTATGGCTAAGAGCTAAATTCACTTAACGGACTGAGCTGATATCTCACAGACAATCAAGATCTTTAACAATTTGATGTTTCCAAGTTTCTATTTCTGGATTTAAAAACGTTTCCTTAACTATAAATTTCAACATCTTATGTGATGGGGAAAATTATCAGTGGCAGGACAATATCATTCTTATCAACATCACAGCACTCAGATTTAAAAACTTGGATAAAAAAGAAAGAAAAATCAGTTCATTCATTTATCCAACATTTTTGGAAATATGCTTATTGGATTTCTTTCCGAGAGATAGATGAGAAGATTGATATCAGTCTCATGCCTGAGGCTGATATCAATCTTCTCACATAACTCTGGGAAGTGCATTTCCTAAAATGCTGTGGTATTCCATTAAGTATATAACTTCAAGGCCTTTGTCTTTTTAAAGTGCGTCATTATCAGCCAGGTCATGTTTGTAAATGAGAAGTTGTTCTCAAACAGTTTACCTGGATAAATAAAAGGTTAAATAAAAGGTTAAATAAAAAAAATCGAGATTAGCATCAGAATTTACACTTTAAAATCAAGTTCAATTTGTTTTTGTAGGCACTGAAAACAGAAAGAATGACTACCGGTATGCAAGAAATTGTTCCTCATAAGAAACTTTATTTTTCACTTTAAACCTTTAAAACATAATTCAAAACTAAACTCAAGACTAGACAGAGCAAAGTGGAAAACAACAGCAGCAAAAATAGAAATGCTATCTTGTCAAACACTGTCCTAAAACAAATCAGTTGTTCCATAATCTAATTGATCATCTACGGTTATCAAAAACAAAATATTCTGATAAGGTCATCAAGCTACTGATTAACACAACCATCCCGTTCTTTAACACACACACTCCTTTACATCTGCAGGTAAACCTTCCCACTGGCAGCTTTGTAAAGGATTAAGAGGACGGTGGCTCCGAGCGTGCTCAGTGTGACTATGGTCAGGGAAAGCATCCTCCGATTGCTGTGGGAATCAGGTTTCGGAAGCTGAACGCAATCTCCGGCCTCGTCCATCTGAGGGAGGAGAAGGAGAGGTTCACACACACACACACACACACACACACACACACACACACACACACACACACACACACACACACACACACACACACACACACACACACACACACACACACACACACACACACACACACACACACACACACACACACACACACACACACACACAAAATCCTGTTAAGGCAACGTGACCTCACGCAGGAAGTAGAAGGGTCGTTTTAACCTAATCCAGTCTGGATTATGGCAGTTTACGTCGAATGGGTGGGAAATATCAGCTAAATTAGTACTTGGCGGGAATCTAACAGAGATCAGCTCATTTTGAGGGTGAGGGCATGTCTGGTCCCATCGCACCACCACGGCGTGACTCGCAAACCTGATTCACCAAAATTTCCTGTGCCAAATCCTTAAGGATTCATCAGCCGAGTAAAAAGTCGGGTCATGGCCACGGAGGAATAATGCTGTTCATAAAACTCTCAAGTCAGAGGGTGACACAGTGTCACCTCAAATCCCTGTCATGTGAGAAAGTTTGAACGAGTTCAACATTCAGCTTTCTTCCAGTAAATGTGACTCAGGAACACGCGGTTTGGCAATATACCCAGATTTCTACAACTTCCTGAATTCTGACATCACCAACAAGGATACCGGGAACCGCAGCTCTGGAACGAGCTTGATGAAAGCTTGAAATTATCCCATTCTATCTCCATCTTCAAGAAACATCTGATGGAAAAATTGCTTATAACATATTCTAATTAATTCATTTTCATTAAGTGTTATACTTACTGGGATCGTCTGTATTTTGTAGTATTTGTCTGTGTTGCGTCTATTGTGAATTTAGTTTTTTAGTGTCCGTATATTCTAGGTTGTATATTTATTGCTATTGGGCCCCCTCTAAAAAGCTTTTAGTAGCTTATTTGGGGTTCTCCATTTTGCGCGTCCTACATATGATCATTATTCCGTCTGAAATTGTGTTTTTATGATATGATGATGACGTGTGAATAAACTGAAAACTGATATTCTGCCAGGAATGCATTTTTCCCCACAGAATATGAATGCAGCATATGGATGCCAAATCAAAAGACAATATATATTTTTTTTCAATTCTTCTCTATTGTTGATCCATGTGTTGATTATGTGTTGACAGTGATGCACCAAGATACGCAGCAATGCACCAACTAAGCCAGAGAAGGAGAAGACTGCTAGTTAGTAAACATGGATGTAAACACTGCAGGTTTCAAAATGTTTAAAAAAGTACAAAACAAAAACTTAGGAGGGCAATGCATTTGTTAGATACCTCAAGGATAAGTAACACTGAATGCAAACATAATATACATAATTCCTTGTGGGGTTATCACTAAGAGGGGCCCGTTTCTCATTACACTAAGTGATCCAAAGTTACAGTATATAAAAATATGAATTAGTGCAGCTTTAAAACAACATAATTTGACTTAAATCACACTCTCCCTGTGTCTCACATCTCCTAACTACACGTCTTTTGGCACTCAAGTTTACACATTCAACTTTATTGTGAAAATGTATTTATGATGACCATAAGCAGTGCTGGAGGCTTTCCCATTTGGTGTCATATCCCCACTTGTTTCCCAGGTATCATGCATTTATCAAAGTCAACACTAGAGGGCAGTAACAAGCACCATGCCCATTCAAATGACTAGTTCTGGTTTTAACTTGTTTTTCTTTAGTGCAAGAAAAAAAACAAATAAAAAAACAGAACCAAAAGCTTGTGTAGTGAGAGCTCCAGCAGATGTAGTGATAGTGTTTGTATGTCTCAAGAGACAAGCCTCATAGATAAGGTTAGATTATCTCTGTGTGTGTGTGTGTGTGTGTGTGTGTGTGTGTGTGTGTGTGTGTGTGTGTGTGTGTGTGTGTGTGTGTGTGTGTGTGTGTGTGTTTATGGTCCCCGGGCTGGGAGCCAGTGGGCCCAAATGGGCTCCATTGGCCATCAGATTCTTGTCTGACACAACGAAGCTACGGTATCCCCCCCTCCCATTCCCCACACACACACACACACACACACACACACACACACACACACACACACACACACCTCCATCTGGTGCTATCCCACCCCGTACCCCCACCTTGCTGTTTCTCCCCTTTTAAACTCCCTCACCCCGCCAAACTGCGTCCTCTCCTTGCTTCCCTTTGCCCCGCACCCTCGCCTTCCCATCAGCCCCCTCCCATCCCTCCGCCTCATCGTCTGTGTGCTGACAGGTCGATGTCACAGCCGTGCTGACTTATGGGCTGTGAGGATTCTGCCCTGTCAAGAACGACTCTCTCCTCTTGGAATACAAATGCAAAACACACACACACACACACACACACACACACACACACACACACACACACACACACACACACACACACACACACACACACACACACAGGTGTACACATGCAAGCACTCCCGCACATACCTGTTGGAGCTCGCCAAAATTCATATACACCAACATTTAACATACACACTATGTTCTGCTCCTGTTGCTTTAAATCCTCAGTAGTACGAGGAAAGCTCTCAGTAAGAGTGTAAGAAAGGAATTTATTGTAGATTGACTTGCATGATTTATGATCCCCAATATTAATCAGCAGAACAAATACTATCAGCTTATCACAGATACAGTATATCAGTATCAGTGTCAATGTTGACAGATGCAAAAATAAATTATAGTACATGAATATTTTACGAGCTGCATTTTTATGCATATTCACATTTTCTTTACTTATTTGTATTTTTAGTTTGTTGCCATTTACATTTACCTCTCATTTTTGTATTTACTGTTACTGTTATTATTATTAATTACAAACATTTTTGTTCAGCAACTAAATGTCCTGCCACTAATCCAATTTGAAGGCATTTCCAACTCGTGCTTGTACAAATGATGAGGTCCGCCATAGAGCCCGACCGATATATCGGTGGGCCGATATTAGGCATTTTCCAAACTATCGGCATTTTTAATGGCCGATAAATGAATATTTAAAAAATAAAATAAAAACGGACAAAACACCCTTCAACCATGGCATGGGTGTTGGCGTTGTATAGTTTGTCCACCAGAGGGCGCTCTACAAAATCCCTGTTGGCAAACACTCGTGTTTAACCCTTTAAGTTTGTATTTTTATACATTTTATTTATCAGAACTTTAATATATTTTGATGTTCCTCTGTTCTGTTGGGACAATAAAACAAACAAGTTCATTTTTAAACCGCATTATCATATTATTTTAGTGAGGACTCATAAATAACTACAAATAACTAATGTTAGGGAAATCTGTTTATGTTTTGTTACGCGTTTCTGGATATATATATATATATATATATATATATATATATATATATATATAAAAAAATCGGCCTTGTGTGTGTTGACCTGGCATAGAAGATTGCGGAGGCAGGTGACTTCCTTCTGCAGGTCTTTAGTCTGGACCACCAGCTGGTTGCAGATGGCCTGGGCATCTTTCTTCGGGTCCAGTGAGAAGACCAGCTACATGGAGAACCAGAGAGACAGAGACCAAGTCCTAGTTATATAAATATAGCTGGATGGCAAGCGAGATGGACAGAGGGAATAACAAAGACATAAGCAGACAGAGCACTCTCATCCCAGTCTGGTGACAGGAAAGAACACTGGACACTGGAGTACAGACTTAAAGGTGCACAAATATGCAATCGAATATAGTTTATTTTAGACTATCAGTTATGCTTTTATGAAGTTTACCGGTTTCACCCACTCCAAGAATTATTCCTACATTACATGTTCAAGTTCCACATTACATGTTGTGCCCCCTGAAACAATGTAACCATATTAAATCAACATGCCTTCATTTTAAGCTTAATTCAAGATAAGGACTTTTATATATAATAAACATTCTTCTTTACTTTCTTTTGCCAAAAAGCTAGCATGACCTAGCAGCCAGGGTATAAACAACCGACTGGTAATGCCTAAATGAGTGCACCGCTGCAGACAGAAGACATGTACCTGAGAAGCTTGGCGGGGAAAACGGCTGATGACGTCCTGAATCGTCTCTGTCAGGTAGCAGCACTGCTGCCTCACGCTTATCAGGAAGTTCTGCAGATCTTCACTCCTGACAAAAACAAGAGCAACTTATGGAGAAAGTCTGATTAAAACATACAAAAATAAATTAAACAGATATATACAGTATATTTATATGTATTTAAGAAAATATTTGCACGCCTACAATTTACATTTATGGCTACATACTGGATTTTCATGTGCATTTATTCAGTGCTGGAAGTATTAATCGATTAATCGCTTAGCTGATCAACAGAAAATGAATCACCAATTGTGATAATTAATCAATCATTGAAGGAATTTATAAGAAGAAAAAAAGCCAAACATTTTCTGGTTCTAGCTTGTCAAGTGTGAAGATTTGTAACTTTTTATGTTTTATATGATTGTAGAATGAGTATCTCTGGGTTTTAAGATGGTTTGTGTCGTCAAAAACATGTCATTTGAAGGAGCCATTAATGATGGGCATTTTTCATAGTTTCCTGACATCTTATACTAAGCAACTGATAGATTAACAATTCAGTAATTACAGTTTTTCAAATTGTGATTTTAATTTCAATCTCAGTCTGCAAATACACTGGAATTTGAATAACTGAATAAGGGTGATGAGGCACAGGAATGCAACGCATTGCTCGTCTGACAAGTCACACACGCTTTTTTAGGCGTACAGATAATGCTCTCGAAGCTTCGAAAAGTGAGCCCTGAGAAGATGTCCACATGTAAAAAAAAAAAACAAGGAAAGGCCTGCTGAAGATGCTACAGTGACAGGGCAGACAGATTGATAGTTTGGACCAAACTTTGTGTTGACATTCTCCATGCATTTTCCTGGAGACCATCTCGGCAAACTATAGAAAACTGAGCAGGTGGCCAAGCACTCTCCCCACCTCCTCCCCATGCTAACCCCATGCTGTCATTCCTCCCTGGAAACATCCACCTTAAATGATAGTTATTTATATTCATCAACCTCTCTTTCCATCCCCTGGTCCTGTGGGATATTGATAGCTCTTATCTTAAATGGTACATTTCCCTTGGTGAGGGGACTGAGCAGCCAGCCGTCCCGGCCCTCCTCACACTCTGTCAGAGGAGCGAGTAAACACTGTCAGTCAGCCTGTGCTGCACCCTCACCTCCCTTCTCCCTGCTGTTAGTTTATCTAGGGAGAAGAGAGTGATGATGGGCCCCTGGTGGGAAGATCGTTGAAGGGAATGTAGATGCAAAGGACGTTATGTTATGTGGGGATGCACGTGTGCCACTTTGTTTTGAACTTTTTTATCCAGGGAAAGCCAACTGGGTATGCATGCAGCAGCACCCAGCAAGTGCCTTACTCCATGGTAGCTGCTGAGGGGAGAGTGATGCACATTTACTTTTACATATTTTCTCTGGCAGATTCAGACCAGCAATATTTCAATCATGTCACTTCTCCAACTTCCTTTGGAGGAGGCAGTGGATAACAAGCACAAAAGGCTATGTCTTCACCAGCAGGCTCTTGGGGTTTTTGCCCTGACAAGCAGCTGCCTCAGCAGAGGAGGCTTTTGACATGGCCCACTAGAATTATCAGTCCCGAACCTGCTCTGGGATTTACAAAAAAATGCAGTGTTGAATTGCTGCAAAGTGGCATTTCAAACATGAATGAATGTTTCCAGTTCTGCGCATCACAGTATTTCAATTCATTATGGTCTTCATTATATATTTCTGACTGAATACGTACTAATTACATTTTATTAGAACAATTACTTACTGCCCCCGACATGTCAATTTTCTTATTTTTTCCATTTTTGAGTGTAAAATAAGGATCCTAAAGGAGCTCTTAAGGAGGTCCGGCTCTGATGATGCCATCCATCCCTCTTATTAACCTTCCCCTCTCTCTTTAACTGTTTCTCATCCAGCAGGCGAGGGTGGTGCAGCAAGCGAGCCCAGTTCTGCTGAGGATTCATGAAGTGATGGGGTGCGATGCGATGGCTTTGTTTGGCCCCTGCCACTGGCTCTCTTTTGCTCATTGCAACCTACCATCGCCTCTCACCTTACAAATCATTACGGCTTCGCTTAAACCATTAGGGCCTGGCTCAGGGCTCCGCTACGGAGATGGGGGGAGGGGGATACGGAGCTAGGACAGAGAGATGCTCATGGGGCTGATGGACGACTTCCAGTGGAGGAGGACAGATGGAGCATTACAAGGAGATGGAGGAGGGCTGGATGTGGGGGAGGGTTAAGGTGTGTGGCTGACAAGTGTTTAAATTTTTGCTACTATAGTCAACTTTGTTTGTGGAATACTTTGTTTTGCAACTGACAGCTTAACAGACATTTCTAGCAGACTGAAACAAAGATTTTCAAATACTGTAAAGACTCTCAAACACCTTTTGACAAATTGGCTGTCAGACACCACAATCTAGAATGTTTTTTGTAATGTTTGGACTGGACTGTAGATAGGAAAGGTAACATGTAGATAATGAAGCCTCTGATCAGATTATTAGTCATTCTAATCTCATAATACTGTTTCCTTAAAAGTAATAACTCACAGTTTTGCCATTAGTGGTCTGAGAGCCTTCTAAAAGGTCTTTAGTCCTTAATTTGGTATAATCTTCTGTTGAGTACACATGTTGATTGCCACAGGCCTGCTGGGCATTAAGATGTGGCACCCTACCCACTCTCTGCATTTCCTGGCAGGCTGATTTTGTCCAAGTCCACTTTATCCAGGTGCATCTGCTGCACAGCACTCAACACCTTCTGCTGGTCCACCGGGTCTGTGATCCCAATCTGACAAATGGGATAAAAAAACAATTTGTCTTTCTTGTGGATTAAAAACTCCTCTTATTATACGAGAATAATCTGAAATATAATATTAATAATATATGTAACACATATAAACACACACACACATATGTGTGTGTGTGTGTGTGTGTGTGTGTGTGTGTGTGTGTGTGTGTGTGTGTGTATACACACACACACACACACACACACACACACATACATTTTTATTACTGCACCACTTTATGAAATGAAAGATTTTTGATGCAGAGGTGTAAATTCTGACGCATTTTGATCTGTAATTTACCATGAACTATATTTCATGTGAACTTCTCGCCTGGAATTTATAATTAGGTTCTGTCTGTTATTATAAATGCAACATGCCTTTGCAATAATGACCCCAATGTGGGCCAAGTGAAGGGCACCAAATTAGGGCTGTCAAAGTTGGCCCAAAATGTTAGAATTCCTTCAAAAAAAAAAAAAAAACATATGCTCGAACTCTTCAAATATCTATCGCTGCGCAATATGTCCATAAAAGGGTAACCCAATACAAGAGACATAACTACATGTATAGGCGTATTGTTGTCAACATAAACTTGTATTTTAAAGGATCTACATAGCTACACATTACAAATAAAGCAAATAAAATAAAGTCCTCAACTGTAAAACTTAATTTAAGGACCATAGCGATCTCTCTCTCTCTCTCTCTTTAGAGTGTGCAGGAGGAAGGACAGAACACAGATTACACTGTGGTTCATAATTTGGTTATAAACGAGTTCATTGCTGTTCCTTGAATTTGTCTGATAATTTAGCCATCAGGCCTTTACTGACAGAAAACCTGAAATCTTGTCTCTTTTTCGTTGCTGTTGTGTAAATGACCCTTCTTCTTCATCCTCAGATGTTTGTTTTTTTCCAATTTCGCCGCATGACAAAAAACGTCATCATCTTGCCCACTCGCTCGCTGTGAATTCTCTGGACAATGACCTGCTCTATTCACCCATGGGCTTAATTGGACATTAGACAGTACTTGGGAGCTGAACTATTAGAGTTATTAAGAGAGTGCGCAATTTATTAATTTTCATATTCAATTGTCTTTTTTTTTTTACAATTCAAATGTATATTATAATTTAAAATATTAGTTGAGAGCACTATACCCGATGTACTCATTTTGCATATACCACTTTTGACAGATTTGAGGTCTATCCAAGTTTACAGAAATATAATATAATCTTTCACCACCTTCTTTCTACTGAACTTGTGTCCTTTTTACAGCTGTGACATCAGCAGCTACCCTCGTCTCTTCATGGGTCACTCTGAAGACTGGCAGTGAGCAAAAGAGCTGACAGACAAACAGATGTTACAGTCATCCTCTACCTTCTCCAGGTCCTCCTTCTCCATGGTCAACAGGTAGCTCCAGGTGATGTCATGTTCCTGTGCATGTGTGTATGTGGGAAAGAAAATGAGTATGAAAGAGAAAACATCACTTAGCATTTACCGAATCAAAACTTCTACAGCTAAAAACAGATGTACCTGCATGAGGCTTTGCCATCCGGTGACAACAATCTACCTGCACCCATCAAACCTAGTCCTCATATATCAGATAGGGCCTAAAACTTGAGCTGACCCTTGGTTTAATTCGGGGCCCAGCCAATCCGGCATATCCATTATGAAGCACCAAGTAAAATATGTAAACTAGTCATCTCATGACATGTTCCAAAGCATGTAAATGCCATCCGGCCAATAATGCAGCTGTGCTCAACACATTCGGGATCACTGTATCTCACCCATAGATTTAATACTGTATTGTACTGGGTGTAACAGCATGTTATCTCTGCTCGCCATCTTGGCATCAGTGAAACAGAAATCTCTTTTTATTCCAGCACTCATTCTGTACTTACAGTCATGATGTCAGTGAGGTAGCCAAGATCGAGGCCGTGTAGGAGGAGCTCAAGGTCATCAAGCTTGTTTACACTGAAGAGAAGAGAGTAGTTCACCTTGACTCATAAAAAAGTAATGTACATAGTATTAACCCAAGCCTGGGACTATAATTGCACCCAAACTGTATGAATTCAGACTTCCTGAGTAGTGCATGGATGTAAAAATGTGTTCAAAACTTAAAGCTGAGCAGCAACATACTGAGAAGAGAAATCTTTCTTTATGGGCAAGGCTTGGTTTAGGAACTCGTAGCAGCATAAGCTACCCTACTAAGTGTCCTTGAGCATGGAACTACATCCCTTCCAGCTAAAGTGTTCCTGAATTTAGCCTTCGACCTCCCCATAGAAAGGGGTGGACATAAGGGAACTCCTCTCTTTCTCCTTTGGGGATCAAGTGGGTGCAACCAAGGTGCCATTGAGTTCAGACACATCAGAGTAACCACAGTGTACATGCAGCTTCTCAGTTTGACTGTTGAGATGATGAGCTTTACGAACGAGCCTCTATTCTCACGACGTTCAAAGTATGTGAAATATGCTACTTGGGTTTTAACATCTTTGTAAATGAGAGAAAGACAGCTGAAATGCTTACAGGCTGTAATTCCCGGTGCCAGACATGCTCGAATACAAAGTTTTTGGCTTATGGTAATTGCCCAGCCATGCCTGACTGGACTAAACACTCATGCAAGAGGTTTATTATTGTTTATGTCTGGTTGAACAATGGTTCACAAACACCTGCTGCACAGGCACTGCTTCACAAAATTACCAACTGGGGGCGACAAACACACGGGCTGCAGTGACTGGTGGGATGCTGCTTTGACAACAGAAATGTAGAAGGGTGAGTACATGTCATCTTTACCTGCTGTTCTGCTTTACTTTCACTTTATACAGATTCACACTTGAGTTCTTTCCTCTCTTACAGAGTATTACAATTATTGAAATGAATGAAATTACTTTTCTGGGGGCTGTAACACTGTAACCTGTGTATTGTAACTGGGTGTAAAAGTTTACATTTTTCTCATAATAGCAGGTAAGGTGTATTGATGAAGGATCCTGATTCTGGTACCAACAAACAATTTGAGTAAGCAAAGTTAAATATAGAGTATGTACTGTATGTTTCTGTTGCCAAAGCTAGAGAGGAAAACTACATAAAATCTCAAAGAAGAATGAGGAAAATATAGTTGTAGTGCGGGGATAGCAGTAAGCACGTTAACGCATTCTTTGTCAAACCTGTCGCAGCCCTGAAGGCGCCAAATGCAAGACTCAGGTCGTCTTACCTTTCTTGGGAAGATGGCGGTTCAGGGTTTGTCTTGAAGTACTTTGAGAGGGTCTCCTCCATGGAGCTGAAGGCCTGGACAGTAGAGATGTGGGACGAAAAGGCCAGGACCCTGCCTATCTGCAAATAGACACTGGCGTTAGGATGATTTAGCAGTGGAAAGGTTAGTCCAGCACAAGTAAAACACTCATTGATCATTACTTTTATTGAGCTTTACTGAACTATTTCCATGTGATAACAAGACATTGACAAGATTTTAATTGACTTTTTAATTAAATATACCAAATTGCAGATACGTTGTGTCTGGAATGCATCAAAACAGAACTTAAGGTACCTGTGTGTGTTTGAAAATCACAGCCAAGTCGGCAGGGCTCTTGCCAGCCTTGTTCCTTAAGGTTTTGTCTGCTCCCAGCTGGAGGAGCTTTAGCACCGCCTCGTCTCTGCCATACTGCACTGCTATTGACAAAGCCTGACAGAAAATACAGTATTAGTATGATTTATCATTCACAAAGTCAAACGTATAAAAATGTCTTTTGTAATAAAATGTATCCGACTATTTCTTTCTTTTTGTGATATAAGAACGACAGCGTGATCTGCACATTCTGACTGTAGGGACTTGTGACCCACAGTGTATCCATTGCTATCCTGGACATTGATTTCTGCCCCATAGGAGACAAGCAGGTTGATGACCTTACTGTGGCCGTCCCTGGCTGCCAGCATCAGGCAGGTCATTTGAGACCTGAAAAGGACAAGTGAAAAGAAAGCAGAGGAGGGATGACAATAAGAGACAACAAAAGGGAAGGGAATGAAGAGAAAAACAAAGAAAATAGAGACATGACTGAACAGGAGTGATGAAGGTACAGAGAAACCACCGGGAGGCAGCACACACCACATCATAAGTAGCCATTTACTTTGACAGAGTATACAAAAACAAGCCAAGTCTTTATTCTGGTCTATATCTACTGCACTCACATATTTTAACTGCAGATTGTTCTGTTAAAAGAATAATCACTAATTTGTTGTGATACTACTGCAGGGGGTATCTAATAGTACTGAAACAATTAGAAAATTAATCAAGTGGTTGAGTGAGAGAAAAGTCGACTGTTTTGATAATTGAATGATTCTTTATTTACACATAAAAAATGATGTATATAATTTGCAGGGAATGTGAAGGAGAATTGTCTAAAATCCCTTCAGGGTCTTGAAAAGTGGTAATTCTCCAGGCAGCATATTAGAATAAGGAAAAACAATCACGTCAATATAGTATACACAATTTGTATGTATCTAATAATCATTTTATGCACATATCAAAAACACTGAATCATAATACATGCAATATACACAAACCCCATCATTAACAGACTAGGAACATACATTTGTGTGACATGACCTAGAGTCTTCACAGGACAAGAAAGACAAAAAGGAGAAAATAAATGCACATAAAAAAAAACAAGCATTATCATAATGTCACAATATTTCCAACACTCTTATTTCTTCCACAACAGAGTTTAATAAAGTCATTATTAGGGGTGGGAATCACCAGAGGCCTCATGATATGATATCATCACGATACTTATGTCACGATACGATATTATTGTGATTTTAAACATAATGACGTCCCCAAAGGAAAATCTCAACATCTGTTTTATCAAAAAAGATACATTTCTCTGTTTGTTCATCTCACTTCAATTTTATTGCTGCAAAATGGGATTGTCAAGCAGACAGACTGACCAACACATATATCATAAAAGATCGATACTTCTGTGTATCAATACAGTATTGCTACGGAAAATATTGCGATACTATACTGTATCGATTTTTTCCCCCACCCCTAGTCATTATGTGTCTCCAATCACAGTTACAGAGCTCAGTCAAAAGTGGTGTATTTAGTTATTTATTTGCAAAGTGACAATAGTTTGGAGCACATTGAACATACGGATCAATAGTGAAGAAGTGGGATTATGCGGACGGGTAGTTTGAAAAAGTTTCTGTGGACAATTAAATCATTTTTTTCTGCCTTAACTCTGGATCTCTGGCGTCTTCTGCAAAGGTGCAAGCTATAAACTTAACCGCAATGATACAAATCTAAAAAGGGATAACATTTAATAACTAGACTTTCACTGGAGTCAGGGCTCGACATTAAGGCTTGTCCGCTTGTCCGGGACAAGTGGATTTTTTGTAGGACAAGTGGAAGAGAAATTTACTTGCCCCACTGGACAAGTTAAAACTCAAACAAAACAAAATGCCACTCATTTCGTCAATGTTACAGAATTGAAACAAATACATATTTTACCCCACAATCCCGGGCAGCGGGTCGGCGGGCCGCTAACGTTAGACCCAGCCCGCTGTTCAGCGCATTCTCCGAAAGCGAAGCAGCATGAAAGCACGGCGAGCTAGCCGGTGTTAGCTTGCTAACTCCACCTTAACGTTACCTCCTCGCCACATCGTTCACAGAAAACAAGCTGAAAACAGAAGTCACTCGTGGCGATAGCAATGTGCTTTGTGTGGATGAAGCATTATATACGTTATTATGTGCCACTCATTCCGTTTATGTTACAGATTTTACTTTACCGATTTGAAACAAATACATTAACTAACGTTAGACCCAGCAGCAGCGGGAGAGCGGACCGCTGACGTTAGACCCAGCCCACTGTTCAGCTCCTTCTCTGTAAGCGATACAGCAAGAAAGCACGGCGGAACCAGCAAGCCAGGCAGCCGGTGTTAGTTAGCTAACGTTAGCATGCTAACTACGCTTTAACGTTACCCCGTCCCCACATCGTTCACAGAAAACGAGCCGAATAAAGCTGTCACTCGTGGCGATAGAAGTGTGCTTTGTGCGGATGAAGCATGAAGTTAATTTGACTCTTGACGGCTGGCTCTCTGCCTCGTAACGTTACTAGCTGCTCCGCTACTCGTTTGTAGCGGATTAAATATCAGGTAATAATCAACTGTAAAGTAGCTACACCTTTTTAAAAGGATCCCTTGGTAAGTGAAATTGTAGAAAGAAAAAAAAAAAACACGCTGACACCAACATTTAGTGGCAAAATCCATTGTTATGTCTACAAAATTATTTTAGATATAGTATAAGTTTAAGTCACCACTACCTCTGGTCAAAATGTTGAATTAGTATCTCAATATATTGACTTAGTATCTATAAACAAAGAATATCAAAGTAATGAGAAACTATAAAATATTGACTTAATCTCAATATATTGGCTTAGTATCGTAATATATTGACTTAGTAACTCAACATATTGGTTCAGTATCTCAATATATTGACTTAGTAACTCAGAATATTGACTAAGAATCTCAAAGCAATGAGAACATTCAAAATATTGACTTACAATCTCAATATATTGACTCAATATCTCAATATATTGACATAGTAACTTAGAATATTGACTAGGAATCTGAAAGTAATGAGAAACTTTAAAATATTCACTTAGAATCTCAATATATTAACTTCTGCACACCGGCGTGCAAAGTATAACTTTGTAGTATGAGTCTGGAGATCCTTTTTTCTTGTTGAAGGGGAAATCTATTCTTGGGACACATTTGTTTCTACTGTTTAAACTGAATTGTATTAATGTTGATAGTGTTTGGATGCTTTCAATGGTTTCTTCAAATTCTACATTAGCAAAACACAAAAAAAATTATAAAATGATGAATCTTTACCCGGACAAGTGACTTTTGTTCATGGACAAGTGAAACGTAAATGTACTTGTCCAAAGGACAAGTGCCTCAAAAAGTTAATGTCAAGCCCTGACTGGAGTATTCCTTTACACACAACAATAAAGATAAAGGCAGGGTAATCTAATGTAGTGGGTCAGACTGACAGAGCATCCTGTAACCACACACAAATGTGTCACGTGCCCTTCAACAGTCAACAATTGTTAAAGACCTGGTTCTGACAACTTTGACCTTTCTTAGTAATAGTCATTCCTCTGTTGCCTTCATGGGTTGGCTTCTATCTGAACAAGGGCTGTATATAAATACACTCCTCTACAGTTTTTCTAAATCTTATCACCTATGAATCAAACACAGCGGGTGAGAAAAATACACCAATCTCGAGGGGTGGGAGAGTGAGGGCAATTCATCACCTCAGTTAATGCTTTTACAGGAAACTGTGGGTAGCCCAACAAAACACAGGATGGGAATGCGTTATCGCTCTCAAATTGATTGACATGTCTTTTAATAAGGGCTTGTAATACACAGACTAACACTGTACAGCTACTAAATCCAAGTTAATGATTTCTGTTGCAATGTTTACTTACATCAATATTTCTTGTAAACATTGGGGGGGAAAACTTCCCTAAATTTGAAATCCATTGAAACATACACAGAATGCTCAAAACAAAGTATATATCTAAAATGGATAAAGTCCAAAAATAATAACGGATTGTGTCTTTAACACATTAATATAGTGTTGTTTGATTTGCGTGTGAGATGGTAGGGAAAAAACTGTGAAGCAGGCAGTCTTTTACGTTTTCATAATTATCATTTGGAGGACAACATCTTCAAGAGTATTTGCAATATTATATCCTCACATTGATAGTAAATCACGTTACTCAAAATGCAAAAATCCTGTAAATCTGCTGTATTTTTTTTTAATTTCCAGTATTTCCTGCAATATCCCCAATACTACTAGAAATATTAAAGAAATTGCTACCTTGGTATCTGATTGACAAATGTCTATTCTCTCACGGTATATATTGTCATATGACCCAACCCTGAATGCCATATACAGTAGAGCCTTTTTTGCTTTATCACTCTGAGTTGAGATTTATTGGTGTTGTCTTTATTCATGTGTTGGCAATAGAAGTGTTGACTTTCGTACTAATAAATTATCTTTAACTGAAAATGTTCCTAGACCGAGGTGATGTTTGTCTAAGAGGTGTGAATCTGTATGGAACGTCAGTGGGGACATCATCCTTTAATAAATTACAAGATATCCAAAGTTAATGTTCTATGTGAACTCAAACAAATGAAACAATAGCTATGACGTCTATGACAATTTCTTTATTCACACTCGTCTGCACCCATCAGTCAATTCCTCCTTGACCCAGGAGGACGGGATAGGTAGTGTCATTCATTTCAGCTTTTATGTCCTGCACCACTGAATTTCCCAAGGGTGGTTTTGCTATGAGACAGGTACCAAGGTCACTCACATACTGTTTCAGTTTGTTTTGTGTGTGTGTGTGTCCTTCGGACTGTGAGATTTGGCCAGTCCCCAAACAGACCAATAGCTAATAGTTATGCAGACAATTCAGAGTAAACATCGTTCTTGGCCTCAGGACAGCGAGAAGAATGACTTCCAGAAACACCTGACTCCCAGTGCCAAGGCAAACACAATACATCTAAAAATGGCTTCCACAATGACTACATGTACAGTATACATGCTTGAAAAGATATCTTGACTAACAATATAATAATAATAATTAGCAAATTAAGCATGACAGCACATTACTGGCTAATTTAATGCCAGTGATGATCATTTTTTGTATACTGTACAATTAATATTCTACCTGATCATTAGAGATTAATGATTATTCTGCACAGTGGTTATTTTGCACATGGATGATGTTGCCAAACTATCTAGTAGAACTACACATTAGGTCTCAAGTCGAAGTCAAGTCTTCATAAGCAAACTGAAAGTCAAGATCAATTCTTTCAGGTGTCCGAATGCTTCATTCAAAAGACAACCATTTTTCTTTAAAATCTGTCTTAATACAGGTCTCGCAAACTGCAGTGTTTCATTTTGTAAAAGACAAGGCCGCCACGCCAACAAGAACCCCCGCCAGGCCAAAAATAACGCCAAATTCTATTATTTCCCCAATAATCTTTTCAGCAGCGCTGCACTGCCATAAACTTCATAAGTCTTACAACACTCAAATCCATGTCAAGTCTTCCAGTCTACAGCTGTGTCTGTGTACATATCAATACAGGCCCGGATTCAGTGTTTCCATTACTTTTTAGAGATAGAAGAAAAAAGATACACAAAACATTTACATTTTGCACACACACACACACACACACACACACACACGATTATTAGGAACACCTGTAAGATTTCTCATAAATGCAATTATCTAATCAACCAATCACATGGCAACTGCTTCAATGCATTTAGGGGTGTGGTCCAGATCTACACAATCTCCTGAAATCCAAACTGAATGTCAGAATGGGGAAAGAAAGGTGATCTAAGCAACTTTGAGAGTGGCATGGTTGTTGGTGCCAGATGGGGTGGTTTGAGTATTTCACAATCTGCTCAGTTACTGGGATTTTCACACACAACCATTTCTAGGGTTTACAAAGAATGGTCTGAAAAAGGAAAAACATCCAGTATGCTGCAGTCCTAGGGCTGGGCGATATGTTTGAAAACTGTATCACAATATAAGTTTTTCATATCGGTCGACAGATAATTGATATTTTTTATGACCCATTTAAAATAAGGACCAGGAGAAAAATATATTAAATTTAAACATTTTTATTTTACCCTCTCCGTGAACCATCACCTTATCGTGGTGGAGAGGTTTGTGTGTCTCTGTGAACCTGAGGGCTGTATTGTCTTTGACTGTTGTTTGTGCATATGCACCAAACAGGAGTTCGGAGTATTCAGCCTTCTTGGAGACCTTGACTGGAGTCCTGCATGGGGCTCCAGTGGGGGACTCCATTGTTCTGCTGGGGGACTTCAACGCGCACAATGATGGAGACACATGGAGAGGCGTGATTGGAAGGAACGGCCTCCCTGATCTAAACCAGAGTGGTTGTTTGTTGTTGGACTTCTGTGCTAGTCATGGATTGTCTATAACAAACACCATGTTCGAACATAGGAATGCTCATAAGTGTACAAAGGTCAATGATCGATTTTATAATCGTTTCATCTGATCTGAGGCCGTATATTTTGGACACTCGGGTGAAGAGAGGGTCTGTGACCTCAACTGAGGAGGTAATACGGCGGTGGAAGGAGCACTTTGAGGAACTCCTGAATCCGACTAATACGCCCTCTATGTTAGAGGCAGAGCTGGAGGATGATGGGGGATCATTGTCAATTTCCCAGGCGGAGGTCACTGATGTAGTCAAACAACTCCACAGTGGCAAAGCCCCTGGGATTGATGAGATCCGTCCAGAAATGCTCAAGGCTCTGGGTGTGGAGGGGCTGTCCTGGTTGACACGCCTCTTCAACATTGCGTGGAAGTCTGGGACAGTGCCAAAGGAGTGGCAGACCGGGGTGGTGGTTCCCCTTTTTAAAAAAGGGGGAACCAGAGGGTGTGTGCCAATTACAGGGGTATCACACTTCTCAGCCTCCCTGGTAAAGTCTACTCCAAGGTGCTGGAAAGGAGGGTTCGGCCGATAGTCGAACCTCGGGTTGAAGAGGAACAATGCAGATTCCGTCCTGGTCGTGGAACAACGGACCAGCTCTTCACTCTCGCAAGGATCCTGGAGGGAGCCTGGGAGTATGCCCAACCGGTCTACATGTGTTTTGTGGATCTGGAAAAGCATATGACCGGGTCCCCCGGGAGATACTGTGGGAGGTGCTACGGGAGTATGGGGTGAGGGGGTCTCTTCTCAGGGCCATCCAATCTCTGTATGACCAAAGTGAGAGCTGTGTCCAGATTCTCGGCATTAAGTCGGACTCGTTTCAGGTGAGGGTTGGCCTCCGCCAGGGCTGCGCTTTGTCACTAATCCTGTTTGTAACATTTATGGACAGGATATCAAGGCGTAGTCGGGGTGGGGAGGGGTTGTGGTTTGGTGGGCTGGGGATCTCATCGCTGCTCTTTGCAGATGATGTGGTCCTGATGGCATCATCGGCCTGCGACCTTCAGCACTCACTGGATCGGTTCGCAGCCGAGTGTGAAGCGGTTGGGATGAGGATCAGCACCTCTAAATCTGAGGCCATGGTTCTCAGCAGGAAACCGATGGAGTGCCTACTCCAGGTAGGGAATGAGTCCTTACCCCAAGTGAAGGAGTTCAAGTACCTTGGGGTTATGTTTGCGAGTGAGGGGACAATGGAGCGGGAGATTGGTCGGAGAATCGGCGCAGCGGGTGCAGTATTACGTTCAATTTATCGCACCATTGTGACAAAAAGAGAGCTGAGCCAGAAGGCAAAGCTCTCGATCTACCGGTCAGTTTTCGTTCCTACCCTCACCTATGGTCATGAAGGCTGGGTCATGACCGAAAAAATGAGATCCAGCGGCCGAAATGGGTTTCCTCAGGAGGGTGGCTGGTGTCTCCCTTAGAGATGGAGTGAGAAGCTCAGTCATCCGTGAGGAGCTCGGAGTAGAGCCGCTGCTCCTTCGCGTCGAAAGGAGCCAGTTGAGGTGGTTCGGGAATCTGGTAAGGATGCCCCCTGGGCGCCTCCCTAGGGAGGTGTTCCAGGCACGTCCAGCTGGGAGGAGGCCTCGGGGAAGACCCAGGACTAGGTGGAGGGATTATATCTCTAACCTGGCCTGGGAACGCCTCGGGATCCCCCAGTCGGAGCTGGTTAATGTTGCTCGGGAAAGGGAAGTTTGGGGTCCCCTGCTGGAGCTGCTCCCCCCGCGACCCGATACTGGATAAGCGGACGAAGATGGATGGATGGATTTTTATTTTAAACTTAACCCTGCTCTGATTATAATCCCCTCAGTTATAAAAGCAGAAATGTCAACACAACCATGGAAAACACTCAAATAATTTTAAATGTAAACAGGTCTAAAATCACAATGAACACTTAAAAATGATCTCTTAACATTAAGGTGCAAAATTAAAGAATAATTAAGAAATGCTTAATAAAGTGTCATAAAATAGTGCAAAGTGTTAGCTAAATATAAGAAACCTGAAAAGGAACTATTTTCTGCAGGTTTAGTGCTAGGTTGGTAACCTGGCTTCTGGACAGTGCTCAGCATGTCTGCCTTCGTTATTTCTTTGTAGCATTTAGTAAGGCGCTGATGCAGAGTACCTCTCCATGGCGGTCTGCTGCTTGTGCCGTGTTGCAGCTGCAGATGTTGTTGGACGTTGATGGCGAATACGGCTGTGCTCGAAAGTGTGAGCGCGGCTCAAGTGGTAAAACAAGTTTATGGTATTACCAGTGTTGGTGGGGACGACGGTCTGACGACATTGGTCTGACTACGGTCAGACTTATAAAATCCTCAAAACTGCCATACTGACTTTTCCTGTTTTATCAATGATTTCCTTGCTCGTGGCGCGACCAAACATGATACAGTTACATGATTGGCTGTTAGAGTGTCACTCCCCATGTTGCTAGGTTGCCAGAGAGTGAGGGCCTTTGTTCATGCAACCAAACTTGATTCACAACCTCTGGTTTCTTCTGATGAAGAAAAACAAGTTATCGAACATTTTATCGACCGCATTTTCTATTGATATTGATTATGTGTCTATTGCGATACATATCGTTATCGTTTTATCACCCAGCCCTATGCAGTCCTCTGGGCGAAAATGCCTCGTTGATGCTAGAGGTCAGAGGAGAATGGGCAGACTGATTCCAGCTGATAGAAGATCAACTTTGACTCAAATAACCACTCGTTACAACCGAGGTATGCAGCAAAGCATTTGTGACGCCACAACACGCACAAACTTGATGCGGATGGGCTAAAACAGCAGAAGACCCCACCGGGTACCACTCATCTCCACTAAAAATAGGAAAATGAGGCTACAATTTGCACGAGCTCACCAAAATTGGACAGTTGAAGACTGTAAAAATGTTGACTGGTCTGAGGAGTCTCGATTTATGTTGAGACATTCAGATAGTAGAGTCAGAATTTGGTGTAAACAGAATGAGAACATGGATCCGTCATGCCTTGTTACCACTGTGGAGACTGGTGGTGGTGGTGTAATGTTTTCTTGGCACACTTTAGGCCCCTTAGTGCCAACTGGGCATCGTTTAAATGCCACAGCCTACCTGAGCATTGTTTCTGACCATGTCCATCCCTTTATGACCACCACGTACCCATCCTCTGATGGCTACTTCCAGCAGGATAATGCACCATGTCACAAAGCTTGAATCATTTAAAACTGGTTTCTTGAACAGGACAATGAGTTCACTGTATTAAAATGGCCCCCACAGTCACCAGATCTCAACCCAATAGAACATCTTTGGGATGTGGTGGTACAGGAGCTTCGCACCCTGGATGTGCATCCCACAAATCTCGATCAACTGCAAGATGTATCCTATCAATATGGGCCAACATTTCTAAAGAATGCTTCCAGCACCTTGTTGAATCAATGCCACGAAGAATTAAGGCAGTTCTGAAGGTGAAAGGGGGTCAAACACAGTATTAGTAGGGTGTTCCTAATAATCCTTTAGGTGAGTGTATATAGGTATCGATACCCTTATCATCAAAAGGTTGGGGCCTTTTTGACATTCCAAAGCTTCTGCAAATGTCTCTGCAGACCTAAGCAGCAAAAGGGTATTATGAATAACCATAAGTCGCAGAGATTCACAAACACCTCCCAAATCTCAGCAACACACCGTGCAAACCTGCACATTCAGTAAGCTAATTTGTTGATCCAATTCCTTTTGAGAGGCAAGTTTGAAGCTGAGAGGAAAAGTATTGTAAATATGGTATACCCAAAATCTGTACAAAAGTATAAAAGCCATGCAAACGTCTCAGAACAACCCCCTGCACATTTACCTACTGTATGTCCACAATGCATGCAACTATGGTCAACGCAGATCAGTACAGTGATGGTGAAAAAAAAAAGGGACACATGGAGGCAATGGACCCCACATCTTGCTCTTGCAGGACTTTGAGAGATGACAGAAAATGGTTGTTTACACTACATTGGAGGGATGAGCAGCTGGTGTTAATCTTTGGTTTGATATTCAGACGTAAGAGGCGATGAGGAGGAGGAGGAGGTTTATCCCCTGCACCCACATGAACCTCATATTCTTCTTTTGCTCTTGATGTTGGGGGCTGTTGGCCCCTCCTCCTCACCACCTCCCCTCATCTGCATCCTCCTGTGTCTTGTTACCTAGCTTTAAATATTTTGTCTGGGAAGGAACCAACCAATTTCCCAACGCTACAGCATGTCCATGTGTGTCATCACAGGGTTTCAGCATGTGTGTGTCGTGCATGTAATTGCATACTGGCAGTGTCAGAGTGGCAGGGGATTAGGGAAAGCTAAACAAGAAAGCCGCTGGGGGCTGCATCCCTTTGACGCGCCAAAAATCCACAGATGGTAACAGTAAAAGTGCTTTGAGAATGACCTCCCTTCATTCTTTTCCACAAGATGGAATTTTTCATTCTTCCTCACCAGGACAGGGAACCAAAGGTTATATCTGCTGGCTGCAATGGCTGATGGACCCCAAACACACAATTGCCAATTTGTATAGTGAAATAGTATTAAAAATGCAAAAGAAACCTCTATGACTTACCTGTCAACATGGCTGAATCTCACTTCTCTTATTTGACAGCTTCTCGGTTGAACCGGAAGCTGTTCTGGCCCTGCTTCGTGAAGACTGTCTCAAAGCTTTCTTTCCTGCCCTGAGGATCGAGGAGGGATCTCCGAGGAGCTATGAGCGAGGATACACAAGAGCAGCCTTCCCGTTGCTAACTCTGACCATACAGCTGACGAACGTCAACGCTTCAGAGGAAAAAGACATCTCATCCCTCTGAAAACACATTTCCTTGTTTCCTCGCATGATTTCCTACGTCTCTCCCATGCTTCATCGGTGGGACGGACTAAGACGCGAGGAAGGGAAGCAAGTGGAGGAACTATGGATGCAATTTAAGGGAAGTGAGATTCAGCCCATGGCTGCTTTGGAATGTTGTAGGGCAATTAACAACACCATTGTTTTGTAAGTGTTTCACTCGGTCACTCTTCCAATTTGTTTCCATTATTACAAATGTTTGCATCAACACAAACAAAGAGACACCCATGTGAATTTTCGTGCAGTCTACTATTTTGTGAGATCAATAGTTTTGATGATATTTCTGACGTAAGTCAATTTGGTGAAGTAATTGTTGCCAGCGCTGGCTGCTGTCTGTCTTGTCAGTGACGGCCGAACGGAAGTCAAAATCGTGTGGATTGAACGGATGGATGCAACTTACTACTTGAACAAGGACATTTTCTAGTGTGATTTCATGTGAACATATCGATCCAAAATGAAGCTTTTCCCCAATTGTTCTCATTTGCAATAACTGCAATTGGTCTTGGAGGAATTGTTGGGTCTCTGTAAATTATAGAGAGCGTGGTCTAGACCTACTCTATCTGTAAAGTGTCTTAAGATAACGTCTGTTATGATTTGACGCTATAAATGAAATTGAAAAATTTGTAGGCAAGACAGAAATTATCGTTGTTTGCCTTTACGGCAAAATTCACCATAGTATCATGCTTTATTCTGTTAAAAACTAGTTTCGGAGGGCAGATGAATTCCAAGATGATTTTTAAAGAACGCAGAAAGGCAATGTATATTTTTACAATCAAATGCATAAATAATGATGGACAAAACCTATCCGAACAAAAGCTTACTTGGTTTTGATGGATAGCTGACTAGTGGTTAAGCATGGACTTGCGATGTGCAATCAAATGACATTTTAACATCCAGGTTAAAAGTACTCCATTTTAATGTTTAACAACAATGGTGTTAAAACCACTGTTGTATGCATGCCTGAAGAAATTATACATTTGAACAACTTTAGCCTGGTTCTGCAACTTAGATGCCTAGGTCACTTTTGACCTACAAATTCCCCAAATCATGCTTACTGGATTGCATCCAAGCTTGTAAAAAAAAAAAAAAAAAAAAAAAGCTTCTAAAATCCTCCTGCCTGCTCCTTACGTGTGTTTGTTTGTCTGTCTGATACCCGTCTGTACATGCACATGCCATAACAGGATATTCCAAACAAAAACACACAAATATACACAGTGTATGGAGCGCTGTGGTGCATAATGCTACCACATGGCAGCAAAACATAACGAGAACCATCAAAAGGAAATCCGATCAAGCGCCTCTGTGTTTTTTTCTCCCCATGTTCAAGTCAACTCTAAAGACATCAACAGGGGTGTGACAGTGCGTACTGTGCTGAGAATCCTATCAACATTTTGACCTGAAACACATCTGTACAACCCCCTCACCTGTCCACCATGTTGGGATCAGCATTTCTGGATAGCAGAAGTTCCACACAGCGAGCAATTTTGTCTTCACTGCCAGATGCTGTGCAGCTGGCCATGAGCACAGTCCAATGATCTGTGGACAAGAACACATTAGTGTGGAAATGCATCATCACAATTTTACAATTCAATTTCATTTAAACAAACATTTAGATTAGCACCAACTATTAAAAAAAGGTTTAAGAAAAAAAAACTTCATAGAAAAGGTAACAAGCGGGCTACAATTCACGCAGCTATGAAGAGTTTTCAATTATGAAAAGAAACATACCATTAACAATAAAAGGCAAAGGCTGGTTTCTTCGCTTTTCATAGTTTTTTGTTTGCAATTTACACAGCCCTCGGGCAGGAATAACTAAAGATTGCTGCTGCCATCAAAATCCACCTGTGTGTGGAAGTTAGGATATTTGTTTTCTGGTTGAAAGTAAACATGCTTATCTTTTTAGTGGTGCAGTTATATGGACATATGTCATATAGATTTTACCAATAAAATTTGGCAGATAGTCCAGTGATGGCCAAGAGGACAACTATATTTTTGTAGCTGGTAAAAATCTAGAGGAAGCTTTATGAAGAGTGAGACAATGTGGTGTCGAAAGAGCAGGTTGTTATGTTTGAATCAAAATTAATCGCATTTTAATTGCATAAATATTTGACCTGAGAACAGTGAGAAGTAATTTTTAGTATACCATTGAATATTGACTGAATACATAAGCTTAAGCAACACAATATTGTTTATTTTTGTTCAACCAAGTCCAGCAGACCAGTGCAATTTTTGCCATTAAGTGTAGCAATAGCATATTTAGAAATATAGTACATTTCAGAAATTCAGGTAGCCTACAGGTATGTAGACCTTCTGTAAACGATGTTTTTTTAAGTAAAACACAATACTTTCAAGTACATTCAGACTTAGTTACCCTGGTCCTTAAACCAGTCATCTGGTGGAGTGTGGATTGGGTGTGGGTCCTTGTACTCGGAGTCGGGCTAATGTCCACGCTAGCTGCTAAATGTTTTGCGTCGAGGTGATACTTGAGGCTCGATGTGCTGCGGTGATATGCAAATTCCTTGTTGCATAGCTTGCACACAACCATGCTCTAATCGACGCTTCCATCCGTTCGTTTTTTATAACAAAATTTCTCATCCACGGGGCCAACCAAAGCGGTCTCGTCAGCTTCTTCGTTCATGTTCACTGTGGTTTGTTGTTGTCTGAAGCATTGACATATATAAAAAGTCTGAAGTCATGAACGCTAGTTGGTGCTCCAGTATAATCGGTCCGCCGAAACTCATCCAGTGAGAAACGTCCCGCGGTGCAAAAATAAGTGTGATTAAAATGCGTAAAAAATGTTTAACGTGTTATTTTTTGTGTAATTAATTAACGCATTAAAATCTGTAATTAATTAATCTTAATTAGCGCGTTAAAGTGCCGGCTCTAGTTTGAATATAGCCTGTACTTCTGCAAACAAATGTCAGATAATTTACAGATATTTCTGAGTGCTACAAATCTTCAGTTTTACAGTAGCATGTGATTACAGATTACAGTCAGCACTAGGTCATCTTGAAGGTTTTTGTTCAGTCCTAGTGACTTAGGTCACCATTTTATCAGCAGTTTTTAAAGCTAAAATGCTTCATGACTTACTTAAAATTAGAAGTAGCATATCTATTATAGAAGGGTTTCTTTAATCTTTAGTCAGTTTAAGACCATCCATATGTTCTTGTAGCTCCAAACATTCTGTCCTAAAGGACATGCGTTTGTTTTTGGAAAATGACGTAGATTGGTTACAGTAGTTGCTATGTAGTAAAAGAGGAGTACCCCCATCAGAATGAAGTCATACACCATGCAGGAAAATAAAAAAATCTGGACGATAACCTGGTGATGGAGATGGATAGTGGTTTATCTGGCATCAGGAAGTGTGCCGGCCTTTATGGGACCGAGTGCCTTCAGAAGAGTTGTTTCCTTATCTTATTCTGATAAGACCTGACTGAGACCCATGGCAATGCACTCAATTCCTGTTTTGTTCCACCAATGACTGAGTCTCCAACTTGTGTGTATCATAGTATCTATGTGTGTACTTGTGTAGGCATACCTAGGCCTCTGCGTCTGTATATGGTTTCCTGTGTCTTTGTGGCTGTGCATGTTTGGCTCTATATCTGTTTGCAAGTGTGTGTGTGTTTATACTATTTGTGTGTGCGTGTAAACCAGACTGCCTAGTTTGTGTCTACAGAGAACTGGAGTAAATACATCTGAGAATTTGTGACTGGTCACTCGTGCATTCCTCCGCTCAGCCTCGCTGCTTTGACAAACGCCAGCAGTACGTGACCACACGTCATCCTTCTGTTTAATTATTTCCTTCACCTGCCTCAAGCATCAGATGCCGAGACCATGTGAAATCAGTCACACACACAGTTCAACTCGACATTCTGGACTGAGAATTAATTGACATCAGATATCAACAGCATGACCAGTGCTGTGGTTCCAAACTTGGGTCTGGGGACGTCCAGGGGCTACGGGAGGGTTTCTATTGGATTAAGAATGCAGTGTTCTCAGAATAATTTATTGTAACTGCACTGGCAACAGTGACAGGAATGAGAAGAAAGAAAAAAAAATACTTAACTGATCTAAAATTTGCTTTCACCTCCGTTGGTCATGGCAAAAGTTGTATGCTTATCATATTCAGTGTTCTTTGACTAACAATCATGAATTTGCAGTATTTTGTACTAAACCAAAACTTATATACCTAAAAACTCTTAAAACTTCCCTCTACACTTTATTAAAAAAATATATTTTTAAGGATTATTTTTCTGGGCATTTTAGGCTCTTATTTGAGAGGACAGCTGAAGACACAAAAGGGGAGAGCGGGGGGGGAGAGAGGGCAAAGGGCCGCATGTCGGGCCGCTGCTGCAAGAACTGAGCCACTGTACTTAGAGCGCCTCTCAACCAGGTTAGCTACCAGGGCGACCCCATGCCTTATCCAACGGTACTTTCCCTCTGTAATAACAAAAATTTATTTCAGTTGTAAAAATAATTCCAAACCTATATATCCTATTTTATTTAGTACATTTTACACACCACACAAAAAATTGCTGTCAATACATTTCCGTCTATTGACTAATCTATTAAATTAACGTAGGTTTCAGGAATAACTGCAGTAACATGAGGTAATTAAAAATACCCTTCGATAAACAATTGCTTAACAGCTTTACTGTACATTTGCATAAAGTTAAACTGCCCAACAATCAGTGACAACTTATCCAGATATTGCTCCTCCGCTCATTTGAAAATCAAAAACTACCAGCCATTTGATCTCTTGTTATCACTGCTGATTTGAGTCAACAGTTACAGTAACTATAACAGTAGAATGAGCTCCATTGCAATATTACCAACATTACAATCTGCCAAGAGTTTAAAGAATCTGAATTACAGTTCCCTGACAATATCCCTTTGACCGTAGACTGATCATTCAGCGTGACAATATTAAACTTGTTCTGACTGAAGTGGAGTTGTGCATTACTGACCTAACGGCAAAACATTTAAAGTTTTTGGGGGATCTGTAACTTCATTTTCTCAACAGGATTCATGTTTTATGTGCAGACTGCAGACTTCTTAACATGGAAGAGTTCTTCCCCCATGCTTATTTTACACAGAATGACCTCGATCCAACAGATGCCTTCGATTTCTCTTGCTTAGGGATGATGTTGCAGTGTGCATGAACTAAAAACAACTCAAAGGATCCGCGATGTGTTTCTGCAAGAGTTCCTCTTTGGCGTCATCACCATTAAGTAATGTCAGATGAAGCATATTGGTGCAGAGGCTTGAATGGTCCCCTGGTCCTTGGCTGTAGCAGGTGAGGAAATTGAAAAAAGGTGCCACAGGGAAGGATAGCTCGACACCAACGCAACAGGGCCCTTCAGGAGGATTAGGTATGGCTGTTTGATATCCAAGCCTGGAAGGCAGCAATGTAATGGTGTTGCCTAATCAAACTATCTGGACTAGTTTTTTTTCTGTAAAGTGGTGCGTGAGGGATCACAGATAGATCAGTGGAACCTACACATACTGTATATTATGATATCAACCGACAAAAATAGAAGGAATTCCAGTCATTTCTGTTTTTATCTTTGGAACCAGTTTAAACCAAATTCCTATTTGGTGATTTTAGTTGTCTAAAAAAAATGTTTGGAGTGACCAGTTACACATGCCAAAATGCTCTATAGAATGATTTAGAGGGTCTTTGGTGACCACCACTGTGAAACGTTGATGCTTGCTTGTCTTTTTTTCTAAGACACAAGTTGTACAGTGGTGCTCATAAGTTTACATAACCATGCTAAAGTTGACTAAAAGGAGGATTAAAAAAAATCACCTTTTGGAAATTGATTAAAAAAAATCCAACCTTTAAGAACACCAGTTTTCTTACATGGTTTTATTTCAGTTAGCCTAATAGCTGGTTTGATTTGCATTGAGAGATGATTTTATGGTTATGGTTTATAGTTCTGCTCTCAGGTTAAATATTCTAGATAAGTGCTGTCTATTTACCTTTACGGTATATGGAGCCTTTCCTGTGAGCCAAGTTGAGTTACACATCCAGACGCGTGCGTGAAGCGGCTCTCCTCTCTGCTAAAGATACGCGCCAGGTCTGTTATCACGTGAGCCACGGGGTGTTCGGCCAGCCGGGCAGGAAGTGAAAAAGCAAGATCTTCCAGTCAATTTACCAAAAGAAACCCCCCAATGTTGTATATGTCTCCTCTACAACACCATGGACGACGAGAGATTCATCTTAGAGGTGGAAAAAACATAATAGACACCAGAGATCCTTTTTATAAGGACGACGCCTGAGAAGAGAAGGCTTGGAGTTTAATTACAGGGGTGCTTGGAGTGGAAGGTGGATACTAGCTTAATAAACACGCGATTGTTCTTTCAAGTACTTGTAGAGACAACGGCCCTCATTGATCAACCTAACGTAGAAACCAGCGCAGATATGAGCGCAGAAATCATCTTACGACAGGCTCCACTTGTGATTCATGAAACGTTCGTATCATACCAATCAGAGCGTAAGAATGGTCGTACATTGATAAATGCAGCTGCTGGAAACAATCGTAATTTAAATATCACGCCCCAATATATTCTCGGTTTTGAGGCCTCGCCCCTGCAATTTACGACATGGCGAGACGTAATCCGTCTGAGAAGTGGCACTTTTCAAAGGTGGAGATTGAAACCCTGATGTCTCAGGTTCATTTGCACCAACGTGTGTACTATTTGGCAGCCTGAAAACTGTTATTAAAGGCTGTAGAAAGAATGCGGAATGGAAAGAGATCACTGATGCGCTCAGGAGTGTTGCCGTAGTAAATCTGACTCCAGCAGAAGTTTATTTAATTTATACACCCTTGACATATGTATGCTATAGTAATAGTAATATACAGGCTTATATTGCAATCTCTTAGGCCTACATGGTGTACCTTTATTTAAATAAACACACAGTAGCGGAGTTTATGCAATGTCTTTTATTTTACTTGTGTTTTTTCATGAGTCAGAACGAGACAACAGCTGAGGGCGAGCGCGTGTACGCCTGTTTTAGGTCATACGCACATTTCATAAATGAGGGTCACTAAATCTGCGAGTCGAGCAGGCAAGACGCTCCGCTTCTGAGACGCCCCCAGTGTGGTATTGCGCGTGGGCAACAATTCAAATAAATGGAGAACTTACTTTTCTAAGCTAACCATCCAGAGGTACCGTTCCGGTGTCAGTTCCCTCAAGATTTTCTCCACACCTCCATGAGCTCAGTGAGAATAAGGTCTGGTTAACAAGATAAACACCCCCCAAGTCAAACATCCGTAATGGCCTGACCTTTGCTGAAGTTGGCACTGGCCCCTCTGTCCAGTAGCAGTTTTGCCAGGTCGTAATTAGCCACACTGACGACACACATCAGAGGAGTCCATTCAAAGCCAAGCCTGGTCTCGATGTCAATGCCTGTCCACACCAAACGGAACAAATTAAGCAAGGCAATGAAATTATCTACCATGTACACACAAGACAATGGGCCTCATGCAAGACATTTTCTTATTCTTTCTCTTGCTTTTAATGTAAGACTTGCTTGATGTTAAAAACTCTTAAATGGACAAACTTGTCATCGTTGATCATTTCAGCCTGAAAAATCTAGCATTTATATTTTTTTTTATAAAAAAGGCTGACTATTTATTGACTGGTACAACAGGTCTGGGTCACTCATACATGCCACAAAAGAACAAATCTTTGTTGTATGAGTGGTTTTTGCATGAGGCCTAATATCTTTTAATTGCTACTAAAGGTTAACTATGAAGTTCCTATGGATAAAGCAATAAAATAAATGATCACAAGTGAATACATGCACAAAGTCTAAGTGCTGATGTGTCATACAGAAAATGAAGGGAGTACTTGCCATTGTCCAACAGCTGTTCAACAGTCCCGATGTCTCCTTTATTGATGGCTATTTTCAACATTGACACATTATCTGATGCATTTGGTACAACAGCACCCAAATCCTATAACAATGGTGTAAGATCAGTATCAATTTACAAAAAACAAATAACTCAGAGAGAAAATAACAAATACCAAAATAACAACTCCAAACTAAAAAATGCATTTCCTGCAGAAAATGCGTGTGGATGCTGAATAGCTAAACTGCTAAAAGCTAAACTGGCTTAATAGCTTACATTTGTAAGAAGAAGTTGAAGAAGTGAGAATAGTTGGAAATGTGGGAATTGTTTTAAATTGATATGAATTTCATTGACAAGTTGAATAACACCACTAATGTAAAAATGATGTGGAATAATGAATCTGCTAAATCAGCATTCACACAATTAAGGTTCCCCATTTGGAAACTGTGCCACCCGCATGTGTGACGATACAGAAATATTGTAACTATGAACAATATGTTCCCATAATGGATATCAAACGTTGTACCAATATTCAACAGATATATTTCCTGCTATTAGGTGGGAGCGGTATTGACAATTGTCCTTTTAGGTGTCCAATGTGAATGCAAAGAAGAAAGGTCATTTTGTGCAGTACCAAGGGTATTAGACTACTAATCTTACCTGTGCTATGTCCCCATTTCATACTACAAACTAATACTACACTCTAAATACTGTGTTATATTGTTCACACTGTTTACGTGGCACAATTAATGTAATGAAGTTTAGGGATGCAACTAACTATTTTTTTCAGTAGCGCCTAATCTCTGTACAAAGTCGATACAATTTTAGTATTTTTAGTAAAATAGTGAAATATACGTTTATAATTTCACAGAACCCAAGTTGAGGTCTTCAAAATGCTTTTTGACTTACTAACACTCCAAAACCCACAGTGAATAGGGAATATAGTTAATTGACGTTAACGTTACTTACATTTAGTATAATTGTATTACAAGTTTTCGTAAAATGTTATGTTTAAATATGCAAATGAAGAATTATATAATGCTACATTTTGGTGAATTTAGAAGAAATCCACAGGTGCAAATAGACAACGTGTAGAAAAATAAACACCTAAGTGTGTATTTTGTATGTTTTTACTAGTCTGAAAAAGACATTTAAGGTAATAGCCCAAACATTAAAATTAGGGTTTTTGCCCAAGGTTATTGTCGCTCTACTTTGAGCCAACCGTCTGCATGAGGAGACCGTGAAGGGTGAAAAAGTGCGGCAGAGTAACGTAAGCACAACATCTATTATAATGTTAACGTTAACCTTAACACTATGTTGACTATATGTGTAACGGTATGAATACAATTTACAATATCGTTACTTTTTAACATAACTAGTTTGTGCCAGCTTATTGTTTATTAACTTGTTTCTATTTTGCCACAAAACAAGAAATACAGCAGCGTGTTACCTGGCTAACCTTGTTACCTAAAAAAAAAGAAACTAAGTCAGCTTTAGCTAGCTTCTAACGTTAGCGCTAGTATTCGTAACGTTAGCATATAAACATGTTTGAGAAAAGATAAAGAACGTTTTCAGAAGTCACCTTAATGCGGGGAGACTTTTTATCCGGACACCCGATGTCCCACTCGTCATTGCTGCCGTCGCTTTCATCTCCAGCTGGGAAGGCGTTATCCATGAAGCTACCCGCAGCTAATTCCGTGTAGCCGCTCGTTATCTAACGGATGTTGCTAATAGTAGAGATGGGCGAAAATGAGGAATATCACGTGACTGATGATGTCCGAAGCTTCAAAAGTCACAGGTGCTTCGGAAAGCACTTAATTTCAAACCTCAAACATTTAAACTATTTTGAAGTTGTGCCACTAAACTATGTCACTATGCTAAATAGATTAACTGAGAAATATGTCGATGTACAGTTGACATAATCATAAGTATGAGAACATTTACACCTGATACCAAGTAAAAAGGTGTAACGTTCTAAAACGATGTCGGGTTAAGGTAAGTTTCTGCCAAGTAATCACGTGATGTGATTTTGTTGCTAGTGCTACTGCCACAATGTGGTAACCTTATATACTGTCTATGGTGGTAACAGCATAGACAGCATATAAGGGTAACAGACATAATCGTTCGCTATTTAGCTAGCTAAAGTAAGCTAACATTAGCCTGAAAACATTTTTTCACAGTCTATGCTGCAAACATTTCACTTGCCTGCACAATTGTGCAGGCAGGCTGAATCCCATAGAGGTATAACTCTAACAGTATTGACATCTTATGTTTATTTGAGAATATTTTGATACTCCATTATATCTTTATTGAATATTTTAGTGGTAGCATATTCTGATAGACAAATATACCTTATCAAATAATGCTCCCCCAACAGAATCATTACACACACAAACACACACACTCACACACACTACTCACTCCATGTGCACTGTCAGGAGATAAGGAGCATATTTTGATATTCTATTAAATTATATTTATTGAATATTTCAGTGGTAGCGTATTCTGATAGACAAATACCCTATCAAAAGGCACAATGAATACATTATTTATTAGATATTACTCCATTAACCACAGTATCGACCGCATGTCCAACCGCAAGTTTGCATAGATTTATGGGCGGGGAATCAGTGCGCATGCGCAGAACCGCAAAGTAGCACATCTCGATCTCTAGGTAGCATAGATCGACAGTACACCGGATAACTTGACTGCAGCCAAGGTTTGAATCTAAAAGCATTTGGAGTTTAACCAAATTGGTTAAACTATAAAGTTAAATGCTTTTATACTATCGTATGCTAGCTAGGCAGCTAGCACTTGCATTTATTTTTCTAGTTAGTTCTACTCATTCATTCAACCTTTAGGCCTATTTAGACTCGAGAGATCATTGAGAGGCGACCTTCAAAAATAAAAAAGCCAATAAACACTTTTCGATTAGGGGAAAGTAATTTGATAGTTACATTAGCATTATTATTATGTAAAAATTATTTATTTATACTATTTTGCCTTACATTTTACAATTGGGGTTGATAAAATGTAAAACAATTACAAGTAACGTTGGAGGTTTAAGATAAAATTTCTAAAATGTAAAAGTGAATTGAGTCCAAATTTATTAATATTTTCACATTTCACTGACAGCATAAAAAACTTGTGTGTAACTTCCGGTAATATCAACATATGGCAGGTGAGTGGTTGGGTGCTCTTTTAAGTGTACGTCTTAATTTAATAAAACGCCTAAATATATGCCACTAGTGGATTGATTTTCTTATCTTTATGCTGACTGAAAATATATAATTTGTAGTTTGTCGTGTACCTACAGTCCACCCAAACAGGTATGTTTCAACAGTCAGTCTAATTAGACCTTCTCAGGACTCTGGGTGTTCACCTTTCTTGATATACATGTCCCTTACTTACATATTAGTTTTATTGTAACTTGTACCTTATTGTTCATATTTGTTCATGGAGTTTGGTGTCATCACTTAACTCCCAGCATAGCCCTGCCACACTTTGAACTGAGCTGGTCTCTAATCATCTAGAATAAGTGGAAACTCATGGGAGGATGTGCAGGGCCTTTTTAAGGATTTTGGCATGCTATCATTATACAGCAAGTATCAAATATTACAGATGCATTCATTGTCTTAATTATTGAGTTTGGTTTGTACTAATCCTCAAAATAGAAGGTACTTGGATATGAACCATCATTATCTATAACTGCATAACTAACAGTATTTGGAAATGTCATGCTTTATAGCAGAGATCTTCAACAGGGGGTCCTCAGAGCAGCTGCAGGAGGGCCGCCAAATTATTGTTCAATGGTTTAAAAAAAAAAAAAGTCAACTATAAAATATGTCTGAAAATATACATACACATGAATCTGACATATTATTAGTAAAGATCTATATATATATTTTTATGTGGCCTATAGATAAGGTAGCCATCCACAGATACAGTTAAGCTTAAGGATTTACTTTGCCACATTTTAACATTAAAGCATGATGTATAAATATATGAATATGCCAACATTTGTATTTATTTTAAAAGCTTATATTAGTATTGTATGCACCGTGAAAATGTATGTGTAAAGGCTTTAGGCTGCCCTACACATAGGTCCAGTTTAATATGCAACTAAATTTTATACGATATATGTAGTAGGGGGTCCCTGCTGCGTCTATCTTTCAGTTAAGGGGTCCTTGGCCTAAAAAACGTTGAAGACCCCTGCTTTATAGGATAAAATCTTATCTGGCTGCAAATGACGGTAAATGTCCAGCAGAGGTCAGTCTTTTCTCTAGGCAAAGGCAAGTAGCCTTGGTGTCCCCCAGCAGTAATGACTCAAAGTTTAAAAGAATTGCAAGCAACCAACAGTCTGACTTTATGTGATTCTCCTCATCCCTCAGCTCCAATGCAAAAGTTCAACTTTATCTTGTTTCTCATGCACAGAAATACCCTTTTTAATAAGCAGGAAAAAGAGACACAATTCTCAGCTGAATTCATTCAGTCCCTTTCAGCTTCTGGTTAGATCTGGGGAGACCGAGAGAACACGTCCCATTCAGTATTAGAACAGCGAGTAATTGTCCCTTTTTTAATTTTATTTTCTCAATTTGATGTTTCTTATATTATTATAGGCACTGTTAAGTTTGATTGAAGAACAGTTTGGGGGTATTTAACAACTTTTACTGCTTTCAAGTGCCTTTCAACAACAAATTGGACACATTTAATAAAATAATTTTATGTTTGCCCTAAAGATCAGTTCATCAATATCTATCTTATTTTGCACTAAGAGATTACCTCCCCTCTGTGTTTCTACCGTTCACACAAGTGTGTGCATTTTTGAGTTGCAGTTAGGGAAGTTCAATGTTGCATAGTACATCAGTGTCTCTTTCTGTTCAGAGTTTGGTGTCCACCTGAAAGCTGAAGTTAAACGTGCACTCCAAAATTTACTTTAATACAAAATACTCATGTACTGTAGATCTTCTCCCATTATACCCTAATCATAGCCTGACATCGCCAGTTACCAAACATGAGCTCGGCAGATTCGTCTGGCTCCCAGGCTACCATAATTATTCATCAAACAAAAATGTGATTGGATTATCACATTCAGATGTGTTGATGTTGAATGTTTGTGATAAACTGAAGGATGAAGTGTTCCTTTTATGTGTTGAGATAATTCTCCTACTTCTTAAGCTGAATGAACTCTTAAAAAAAGCCTCTTTGATCAGCTGGAAAATACACAAAGCTAAAAACAGGGCTGTTTTTCTGACACGCTTACCGCATCTTCACGTTATCTCTGTTCCCTTATGGAATGTCTGGAGGTTTTAATCCTCCCTCTCCTGAAACTGTGCGTAACCTGAAACTGATTAAAGTTTCAAGTTCGCTTTAGATGTCCCGGAACTGTTTCTGCTATTTTGTGAATGATAGGGAGGCAGTTGAGCGCATTAAAATAAAAAAATAAAAAAGCCAGAGATAGTTCAGTGGACCTGCAGCAACAGTAGTTTTTTGCCATATAAAGTAATTTCAAACCCCTAAAAGCTCCACAAACCACCTTCCAAAGTGATTTTCTTTTTTTATGTAGCTGCAGTTTAATAATTGTAGTCGATACATGAAGGGGTTGTAGTGTGAGATAAACTTGTGAGAAGTATAGGAAACCTTATTTAGGCTAGGCATATTATCATACATTTGTTTCAGAGCTGCGTATTAGCCTGCATTTTAACTTTTTTAAGGAATTAAAACCAAAGACAATCTTACAAAATGGAATGGATAAAGGAACTGGATTTCCTCTGAATTCAATTAAAGTGGGGAAATTATTCTTTATTAACCTTTTGGACTCCCATTGTTTCCTCCATCCCCTTGCCTTGTATTTTATATGGATCAATATCAGTTCATTGCCACAATATGTGACCTGCGGCTCGTCGGCGTGGAAATGACGTGTCTCCGTACGTTTTGGCGAGCCCATAAAGGATGGACTGTCGTCTCCACTATCACATTGAAGGAGAGGGAGCGAGACAACAGAAGCAGAAAAGGGGACAGTGGGAGCAGAGAAGACCAGGGAGACGCACAGAGGGTAGAGATAACGGTCTCGGTTTTGGGGAGGAAGATAACTAAACATATTTACCGGAGGCACAAAGTAGAGGATAAAACCAGGCTCTCTCTCCCTATCTCTCTCTCTCTCTCTCTCTCTCTCTCTCTCTCTCTCTCTCTCTCTCTCTCTCTAACTGTGGGAGCGGAGCCACTCAGGGGACACGCAAATGTGAGCTACGCGCGCCGGACAGACTCAGGTGCAGAGAAACCAAACTGGCGGCGCACTTAGGATGCAGAAGTCACCAGTGGAAGATGCAAACTTCCTCTCCAAATTTTTCTTCTGGTAAGACCTGTTTTGTCCTTTATTTTTTTTTATTTTTATTTTTTATCCGAGGAGCCGGGGATTTCTGTGGGTGGCAAGGTGCAGACGCCGATTCTCAATTGGCGACTTATTGCGAGTGAGAAACCTCTAATTCTTGATGGTGATTTTAATATCAGAAAGAACTTTGGTAAAAGGGAAACTTTGGGCTTACGGCACAGGCTGTTTTGTCATGAAACATAAATATGCTTATTCCATGTTTAAAATGCGCACCTGAACTGTTGTGCTCCGATTAGGTATGTTCGGGTATAAACGCTGTCAGGGGTGAGTAGACGCTCTTGGGGCTTTAAGTCCCCACTATTTTCGGAACATCAACTTACACATTGATTGTAACGATAATAATAATATTAGAGATGGGGTGTGACTATGCAGTACATCAACAACTTGTGAGTAACTGTTTAATGCTATTTTAACAATGTCCACAATGGCTCCTCAATGTCTATTGTTCAGTACTTTTTGTGACATTCTAAGTATTGCAATAGCACAATTTTTTTTATACCGTTGGGTGGGCTACTGTACAACATTGCAGGTTGTTTTTAAATCATATGCAAAGTAACGTCATCAAATAAATGTAGTACAAGTACAGCATTTCCCCCCTGAGGTGTAGTGAAGCAGAAAGTACAAGTACTTTAGAAAGTACAGTAGCCTACTTAGTTACTTCCACCACTGCCACCAAATTATAATCCACAGAGTTCTGTTTAAGGGTGCACTGATATGCGCTCTCTCCTCACGCTAATGAGAGGTCCCAAAGAGACACCGACTTAAAAAGTCCGATGATGTAAACTACCCTATGTCACCTGGCTGGGACAGCAAACATCTGACTTTATCTCCCTTCTGTGTCATTAGTCTGACTGTGAAACCTCAGGGATTACTTCCATTACAACTAACACCACTTTACATTCAAGCTTCCAGACGCTCCGACAGTGGCTTGTATGCCAAAGAGTTGCCCTCTAACCACAAACAACCAAAAATACATTTAATATAATCCTTCAACTAAATTCACCTAATTGCAAAATATATATTTCTTTGTGGTAATATACTGTATGCACACAGTGTCTTTCAGCATTGGTAAGACGATGCATCCATAATGTCTAAGTGCACTTTGAATACATGTGCAATATAAGATAGATTTTGTAGCCAATGTTTGTGTTGGATTGTATCTGTTAGCAAGTGCACATACCTGTACAGGTTTTTGCCATAAACGTCCTAGTTTTGAACAGGTGATACCCAACAGTCTAATCTGTTTGTTCTTTTTTGTGTGCAGGTGGACCACACCGCTGCTGAGGAAGGGCTTCAGAAAGAAGTTAGAGCTGACAGATGTTTACAAGGCTCCTTCCTATGATCTGGCAGACAACCTCTCTGAGAGACTTGAACGGTTTGTGCAGTTTACGTTTGTTTACCGCACTCATACGTTGGACGGCTGTGGCTCAGGAGGTAGAGTTTGTTGTCATTTAATCACAAAGGTTGGCGGTTCAATCCCCGGCTCCTTCTGTCCACATGTCAGTGTACTTGAGCAAGACACTGTACCCCAAGTTGCTCCCAATGGCAGGCCAGCGCCTTGCATGGCAGCTCTGCCACAATCGGTGTATGAATGTGTGTGAATTGGGTGAATGAGAGTCAAATCGTAAAGCACTTTGTCTGGTAAGGTAGAAAGTTGCTATATAAATGCAGTCCATTTTAGAGCTGGGCAATATATCGATATTATATCTATTGTGATATGAGACTAGATATCGTCTTAGATTTTGGATATCGTAATATTACATAAGTGTTTTAAAGGCTGGATTACAGTAAAGTTAAAGCCATTTTCTCAACTTACCAGACTGTTCTAGCAGTTCTATTATTTGCCTTTACCCACTTAGTCATTATATCAACATTACTGATGATTATTTATCAAAAATCTCATTGTGTAAATATTTTGTGAAAGCACTAATATTCAACACTACAATATTGTTGCGGAATCGATATTAAGGCATTTGGTCAAAAATATCATGATATTTGATTTTCTCCATATCGCCCAGTCCTAATCCATTTACATTCCAGCAACCTGAGTGAGAATTGTCATGCTGTAGCCCAGGCTCATTGCATTTAATTTTTTTTAAGACATTTGGATTATGGTAGAACAGATCAGAAGTAGTGTCCAAAGACTTCTTTGGAGAGCTGCCATTTTGCACCAAAGTTCAGTTATCGCAAAAAGGGTTATTGCAATACAGCAACAAGTCGGCATACTCTGTTGACCCTTTTCAGAACAGAAATTTTGACTTGACGTTGTAAGGCATTCTGGGCATCTACAAGTGAAAACATGCACGGAAATGGTCTAATGTAACCTTGATTGTACACGTTGCATGTGTGTTACAGTAGTCCTCCTTCCCTCAGAGTTAAGATATGGGCTGGCATTTAAACAGGGCCAGACATAAACCAAACCTGTGTTTGTCAACAAACAACCAGGCAGCAGATGATGGACAAGGTTAACTCTTCTCAGTGTACTTTCGATTTGTATGTCTCCCTTGGTTCATCTCTCTCTCCCTTTTTTCCCTTTCTTACCATGCCACTCTTTTTTTCTCTCCCTCTGTCTCGCTTCTTGTCCTTCACTCTTTTTTTCTTGAATTAAATTAACCTCATCTGTTTACTTTTTTCCTCTCTTTCTCATCTCTGTGACGGTCAGTCTTTTTTCTCTCTGCCCACTAGGCCACTGTATGCCCCCTTTCCCTCCATTAAATCAAAAACTAGGATTGGCTGGTCATTTTAAATCTTGTAATTAATCATGTAAATGTAAGGTTTTAAAATGTTTCTTAAGCCCAGTCCTGACATAATAGTATTCGTAATTTTATAGTTCTATTAAACACACGTCAATATAATGTATTTTTATACCGCCTGTTTCTCTCTCTCTCTCCCTACTTCAAATGGCACATTTAAAACTCTAAAGATTTCTTCTTTGTCATCTTTTTCTATCATCTTTCTCTCTTCCATTTATCCCTTTCTCTTCTTTCTCCTCTTTGTTTCTTTTACTGTTCTTATAGCACTGAGCAAATGTCACATCTTTGACAATGTTTAGTTTTCTTAAAAAAGGGAGATTCAATACTCTTGTGACTTCTTTCTCTCTTTTATTTTGCCTAACAACCACAGCAGTGTCCCACATTGGTCGGGCCTCTTGGTTACCCAGGGCCCCACGTCACACTGAATGGTGCCAACATGCCGGTTAATGTACATTGGTGTTAAAAAGTCAACCTTTTAGAAAGGGCCCGGTGCCCACCGGGTGATAAATGAGCAGTGGTGGGTGATTTTGCTTCCATTATTCCGATCAGACAAGCAGTGAAGGCTTCTGGGAATGTGAACTTTACCTTCCATTAAAGCATGCTGTGTACCATCAGCCCCTTCATCACTGAGTTCACTTCACTTCAACAAGCTTTTCTGCCATGGTATTGTATACATCAAGAGCTAGAAAAAAATATAAGTAAAGAAATAAGTGAAATAAAAGGGTGTGTAAAATGTAAAACTGTAAAATAAGTATTTATGTTTATGAAATGAACAACCTACATGTGTAGTGAAATGCTGCGTTGCCATGGTCGGATATCGTGTGTAGAAAATATTTAGCAAATGTAGTTTGTGTGCAAAAAAACAGCAATTTAAAAAATATTAATACTAAATATAAACTATGTATAAAAAAAAGTTACAATCTCAAAGATCTCTGTTTTGTTTCTTTATGGCGATAAGCAGTAATTGCAGGTGTGTCTTTGGTAGTAACTGCTTACTCTCTGGCGGACCAACCACTGCTGGATGATGGAAAATGCGTCACTAACTTTGCGCCGCTTGGGGGCACCCAGTTTGTAATACTGCAAATGGAAGGGCTTTAATCAGTGGGCCATAGACTCAATCACCATTGTGTTACCTTACTCGTCGATAGACATTGACTAAACAGACATTTATTTACATGAACAACAATAATTAAGAGTCATAGTAGTTTTGAGCTCCTCTAAGAATGTAAGTAAGGATGTGCATGGATGAGGTAATGATGGACATGAAATTTGAGCATGAGTGAAATGTTGAGCATGGAAATCACTCTAATGTGGCTGAACATCTTTAAGGAAGGTCCATGTTAAGGAGTCTGAAATTGTTGGTGACAACAATTTCCCTTTCTGTATATACCGATACCAGGCAGTGCAAATAGAAAACAGAAACACTGAATTTTAATGGCATCCATTGATGAAGAAACTGTATTTAATCTGGATTCATGATCCGTACCCCATCCACTTGATAGGGTCATTATCACTGCTGACACTAACCTAGCAAATCAAATCAGTGCATCCCTACCTCAGCTATCTGCGAATGGAGATAAATATACTGTACAAAGCTAGCAGCATATTTAGCTTTAGTTTTTGGGGCTTGGTAGAGTCAGTTGATATTTAACTTCAGGATATCAATACCTAACGATAGGAAACACTTCAGACTTTGTTCTCTTACTTTGTTTTATCACTCTCTTCCTTGTTGGTCTCCCTCTCCTTTTTTACTCATTTATTCTCCTCCCCACTTTTTCTCCCATCACTCACTGTTGAACTGGTCAGCCAAATCACCCCGGTTATAAATGCCTCTGAGAGAACAATGCTGCTACTTACTGTAGCTGTTTCTGCTTGCCAGGGCAGTTTGTGGGAAGTTAATCCATCTGTATAAGAACAAGGGCAAAAAGTTAAAGCTCCATAAGGCAATATCCAAAAATACTTTTAGAAAAATCTGTAGAAATGCACATCAGGGAGAGTACCGTCTGAAAAGTGTGAAATGAGAAAAGCTTTGGGGGGGGAAGTGAAATTCCGTCAAAAAAAACTAATTATACTAATGGATCATCACATTTAGAAGAACAAATAAAGTATTCATTTTACTCATGTTTTTGTGCATTTGTTTCCACATTACTCTCCCATTGATGGCCAAAGTATTTCTAACAAAGGCCAAATCAATAAATAAATACACTACTAGCTTCTCGTTCTATGGCTAAATCACCAGCCAAAGTTGAGAAAGGTTGCCAAAGTAGTAGTGGACAAATAGAATGCTGGCATTTGTCTGGTAAATGTGTTGTTCTCCCACCCTGCCTGCGCTGCGGGTTAACTGTGTTGTAACTCTGTCCTCCCTGCAGAGAATGGGACAGAGAGGTGGTGTCAGCCAAGAACAAGCCCAGGCTGATGAGAGCGCTGGCCCGATGCTTCATCGGCCCTTTCGCCTTCTTTGGTGTCCTCCTCTACCTCGGGGTGAGTCCTATCGATCGGTTGTCTCTGGAGGAAGCAGATCTGACATAAATCGACTTAGGAAGTAGTTAACTCTGCCAAAATGGATCATACCATTGAGTTGCAGATGTAAACTCATGATTCTTATGCTCTGTTCAATGTGATATTAGGTTTGTTTGTTGTAAAGTAGCTAGAACAAGCTTTAGTTTGAACCATAGACTGTAGGAAAACATGGATGTAGACTGAATGGATGTTTTAAAGCTCTGATTTTATCTCTGTGAGCTGCTAGAGTCAGAAAATGCAAATCCTGGCCAATGTGATGAAGGCTAGGTGTTACTGTACAGAATCATCATTTCTTCCTAGAGCATGAATTGCTTTCTTCATATTGCTTACAAAACCAACAATAAAAACCCCAAAGCATTCACTGTACAGTAACCTAAAACAAGAAAGCAGTAACTCATCCAGTTTGTAACTGTAACATGGCATTCTACTTTTACACAGGTTTTTTCCTCTTATTATTGATTAGAAAGTTCTATATCCCACAGTATAAATTCTGCCCGAGATACTTATCCATCCTGCTAACAATAAGATTCTATATTACATTATACGTTTACATTGTAATCACAGAATAACTGTAATGTCTTCACGTTAAAAATGCTCAAATTATACTTTATGTATTGAAAACAACAGAAAAAATAAGACAGGCTCAACTCACATTGAAACTTTTGTAGATACTATTTAAAGGCAACACAGATGTTCAAAACATTTGCCTTTTATATATTTAAGAAAACAACACCGTTTTGTATAAATACAATATTGGGTCATGCCTACATTGGTTTATAAAGAATTCCCACAGTTACTCTGGCCCCAATCCTTGTTTACACACTGCTGTTTTGCTGGCAGCTCCACCTGTGTGTGTGTGTGTGTGTGTGTGTGTGTGTGTGTGTGTGTGTGTGTGTGTGTGTGTGTGTGTGTGTGTGTGTGTGTGTGTGTGTGTGTGTGTGTGTGTGTGTGTGTGTGTGTGTTTACAGTGTTAACAGTGTTGGAGTGGTGAGGGCCTATAGAGCCACAGTGCCATGACGCACACAAATAACAAGCATGTCGCACCATAGTGTCGCAAACCATCCTCACTGCCCTTGACCTATGGGAAGGTGGTGGTGGGGACAGCAGCTGTTGCGTCAGTTAGTACAGTTGGTTAGGTGGTTGTCATGACGACAAGAATGCCTGTTACATGTTGAAGAGGCTGTGTGGAGAAAACGGAAGGATTTTTTATTTTTTTCTTAAATATTTTGCAGAATCTCAGGTATGTTACGAAATTGATGATATGAAATTGTGACATTGATGATCTTGGTTAGACATGTTGTTTGTTTTTATCACTGGCCTTTTTAACACAATCTCTCAATCTGTTATGTCTGTAATTCTGTATTTGTAAATTGCTGCTTGTTGTTGTCGTTGGGATGTTCTTTTAGTGTTTTAATTCAATTTTTTACATTTCAATGTTATTTATATAGCACCTTTGTGCTTTTTTTGTACAGCACTATGGTCAGCTTAAAGGTCCCATGGCATGAAAATGTCACTTTATGAAGTTTTTTAACATTAATATGAGTTCCCCCAGCCTGCCTATGGTCCCCCAGTGGCTAGAAATGGCAATAGGTATAAACCGAGCCCTGGGTATCCTGCTCTGCCTTTGAGAAAATGAAATCTCAGATGGGCCGATCTGGAATCTTCTCCTTATGAGGTCATAAAGGGCAAGGTTCCCTTCACTTTCTCTGCTTTGCCCGCCCAGAGAATTTGGCCCACCCATGAGAGAGAGAGAGAGACATCATGGCTTTCAAACGAGCAAAGTGGCAGTTGGTCAAGGCCACACCCCCACCCTCCACCTTGCCCCCCCTCTCTCCTCCTCAATAGCATTAAAAGCTACAGACACAGAAATGGCACATCCTAAGGAAAGCTCATTGTGGGACTGGCTCTAGTGGCTGTAATTCTGCACCAAGGCTGAATTTCGGGAAAGAGACTTCAGATACAGTATTAGGGGACCACTAAGGTCTATATAAAAGAGACTTCAGATACAGTATTAGGGGACCACTAAGGTCTATATAAAAGAGACTTCAGATACAGTATTAGGGGACCACTAAGGTCTATATAAAAGAGACTTCAGATACAGTATTAGGGGACCACTAAGGTCTATAAAAGAGACTTCAGATACAGTATTAGGGGACCACTAAGGTCTATATAAAAGAGACTTCAGATACAGTATTAGGGGACCACTAAGGTCTATATAAAAGAGACTTCAGATACATTATTAGGGGACCACTAAGGCCTATATAAAAGAGACTTCAGATACAGTACTAGGGGACCACTAAGGCCTATATAAAAGAGACTTCAGATACAGTATTAGGGAACCACTAAGGCCTATATAAAGGCATCCATAAAGCAGCATGTCATGAGACCTTTAAGCTGTGTTTATATGTGCTCTTGGAATAAACTTTACTTACTTACAGTATATCACAATGTATATTTTAATGCAGAGCAGAATCACGCTGTAAATGAACTTTTGTAAATGATCGGAAAAAATAGGATCATACACCTTGGCAGGAGTATGCACTATGGATTTCTATTTTGAAGCTAGTTTTGACACCTAAAAGTTCAGATTTTCTACAAAAAAATGTAATTATGAATGGCATGCACTGCAAAATGAATCATGAATCCTCTTGCCAATAACTGACTAGGAGTTGACTCTTACCTGCTCCAAGGACTTTTGTTTCTCTACCATAAAGAGTCATTGATGTAAAAGCAGATTAAACCAATCACCACCTCTTTTCTTATTGTCTTATCTCTTGGTGTAGGAGGCTTCCAAGACTGTGCAGCCTCAGCTTCTGGGTCGCATCATCGCCTCCTTCGACCCATTCCACGCTCCGGAGCGTGAGCAGGGATACTTCCTGGCCCTGGGCCTCTGCCTACTCTTCACCGCCCGCTTCCTCCTGCTGCAACCTGCCATCTTTGGCCTGCATCATCTGGGCATGCAAATCCGCATTGCCCTTTTCAGTCTCATATATAAGAAGGTAAGGAGGTAAGGAGAGCACAGTGTATTTATGGAATGGAGACTCGGTCGTTAATTTATTTGTGTAAAAACCTAAAACTGTCTTCAAAGATTAAGACTAGTGCTGTCAGTTAAACGCGTTATTAACGGCGTTAACGTAAACCCATTTTAACGGCGTATATTTTTTTTATCGCGAGATTAAAATTCTTTTTGGCCTAGCAAACTTTGTAGCTTTTTTCACATGCTGTTGCAACAACTAGTAACGTTAGAAAAACTACAACACCACACCGGATCTATCTAGACCGGAAACAAAACAGGCACACAAGACGTCCACGTCTTGAGTGGATGGCGAGCACGAGGCGCCGAAATGGATGCCAATAAGATTCTGAATGGAAAGTTTACTTTTAAAAAGTTGCCAAATGGTTCCATTGACAAGACCAAAGAGATCTGTGTGTTTTGTCATTGTGAACTGAGCTATCGTCGCAGCACGTCCAGTCTGAAATACCACTTGATGGCCGAGCACACAGCTGATGGCCGAGCACACAGCTGATGGCCGAGCACACAGCTGATGGCCGAGCACACAGCTGATGGCCGAGCACACAGCTGATGGCCGAGCACACAGCTGATGGCTGAGCACACAGCTGATGGCCGAGCTCACCGCTGATGGCCGAGCACCCAGCTGATGGCCGAGCACACAGCTGATGGCTGAGCACACAGCTGATGGCCGAGCTCACCGCTGATGGCCGAGCACCCAGCTGATGCGAATTCTCTGCCCCCTCGTCAAAGCCAGGCGACAAAAGCACAAAGCAAGCCGATCCACTTTTCCATGTTGATAAGAGCATTAAAATGAGAAAAAATGATTGGACAAAAAGAAATCAAGGGACATTTAGAATAGATAAAAATATGCGATTAATTGTGAGTTAACTATGACATTAATGCGATTAATCACGATTAAATATTTTAATAGTTTGACAGCACTAATTAAGACAATTTTCCAACCTCAGTTCTTTTATAAGATCTATGTCTAAAATGTATTGTCAACATGCAAAAATAAGGTCTTTTTCTTTTATCCTTAAAAGTTGACATTTTGGGGTGATATTTAAGAATCTCATTGAACTCATTGCACTCATTTGCAACATAATGAAAGTACAGTATTTGCTTCTGAAATGGTGTGGAGTTTGAGTGTAAAATCTCAAACAGTCAAAAAGTCAAACACTGTCTTCATAAAGCCACTGCTGTAACAAACAGTTATTGGAACAAAACATAGCCACCAAGCTGATAAGAGTAAAACCGTGTGTGTGTGTGTGTGTGTGTGTGTGTGTGTGTGTGTGTGTGTGTGTGTGTGTGTGTGTGTGTGTGTGTGTGTGTGTGTGTGTGTGTGTGTGTGTGTGTGTGTGTGTGTGTGTGTGTGTGTGTGTGTGTGTGTGTGTGTGTGTGTGTGTGTGTGTGTCACACTGTTTCTCGCTATTGTTTTTAAGATCAGACAGAAGCATCACCTGAATCCTTCTACCTTGTTCGGCATGCATGGTTGAACATTCCCAGAAGCTTCTCACATGTGGAAGTCTAGTAGTGCCAATTCACAGGCAGCTGTGAGGGGCGTGGCAGCCTGGTGTCAAAGCGCGCCCACGTGTCACCGGCTTCCTCTCAACCAATTCACTTTCTACCTTTTGTGCCTCTGAACTTTTGACCTTTTTAGACCCTGAAGCTGTCAAGCCGAGTCTTGGATAAGATCAGCACCGGTCAACTAGTCAGTCTGATGTCCACTCACCTCAACAAGTTGGATGAGGTGAGACTTCCTTAAGCATTTTGTTAGTTTACATATATATATATTTTAGCAGTGTTTTTTTTTTTTTACATTTTACTCTCTGGCTGAAAACTAAAGGTAGACGGACCGTTTTCAGTCAGGGCCGAAGCTCGGGAACGATCTGCCCTTGAGTCAGTAACCCTTACGTCCCTCCTGAAAAGAGATTTTATCGACGAGCCTTTACTGACTTTACTGAGTTTTAATTTCCTTTGAACTTCGTCTTTTATTTTCTTACACTGTATTGTTTTTTGTACACCAAAGGTGTAAAACCTGATGATTTTATGACTTCTGTTTTATTTTGCTGCCTTGTTTTTTTTTTGTTGCATTTTAGGCCTTGATTTGATATGACAGCTTAGACATGAAAGGAGAGAGAGAGAGGGGGAATGACATGCAGCCGCTGCGGCGAGGACTGAGCCTCTGTACATGTTAAGTTCAGAACTATTGAATTTGACTTTTAAATGTGAATTGCATCCCATTGTTTTGGGTGCAAAAATCAGTACAGTAGTTTTCCACTCATGAGTAGCTGGCGGTAAATGGTTTTATCTCCACAGGAAGGATAAGGGAAAAGAAGATTGGAAGCTCACACCCTCACTGACTTCAGTGAATCTGTTTTATTACCCAAAACAGAGCTATGTGTTCTTCACGCTGAGGGACAATCAGATGACAATATATCTGGAACAATACACACACATACAAACCAAGCAAAGTATTCTGTAACTGTGATTCAGGGTTTAAAAAAAGCCCTGATTATCTGATGAATACATAATGATTAAACTCTAATTATGCAAAAAAAAAACATAGCTGGAGGGTATATACATGTGTATGTGCCTCTGTTTGTGTGTATAGACTGAACTCAGATTTGCCTTGGGTCTCACTGAGGCGTTGAATGTGGACCTGCTTCAAGACAATTATCACCTGGCTTAGATGTGACTTTGCCAATGCAGCACTCTCTTCTTATAACTGGTGGGGGTTACCTTGTGTGGGTGTGGGGTTGGGTGGGTTGATTCTCTTGTAGGTGAGTGGATGAAAAGGAGCTTATTGAGGTGAGACCTGAGAGCTGAGGTCTATCAGCACAGTGCTGACTGGATGAAACTGGATTCCTCAAAACAGAACGCTTACTTGTGTATTTAATACATTTCTTCTTTTATTTCTGTCTTTCTTGCCTCCTACTTTTGAGCTTGCATAAGTTTCTTTGTCTCTTGCGTTCGATCATTGTAATCATCCATTCATTCATTCTACTGCACTGCAAATCTTTCATGTGCAATGGGAAGGAGACAGGAATTTGATCAACCACAAAACAATTGCCAAACATTTATACGAGTAAGTAACACTGCCAAAATGCCCTATGGTAAACCCTATAAATCACAGGGCTATAGAAAACTGCATCTATGAGAAGAGAGTGCCTACATCTATTTAAATTACAATGTTTCAATCACCGCTTAGTCAAGTATGCTAGGCTATTATATGAATGCTCTCTTCATATAGTAGCCTAGTTTAGCGTAATCCTCTAATTCTACTATATCTGTTGCTCTGTATGTTTCAAACAGTCATTTTCACAAAAAATATGTCATAATACAGTATCTTTTTGTTGGCAGCTTAGTTAAGTGTCAACCTTTTGTTGCACATGACTATGTTTCCAACTCGTTTTTTTCATCCCAGCTGGCTACAGCGGCTGTCCTCTGTTACCTTTCCAAAACCACCTTTCAGGCAGTGAGTGTAAACGAAGCTTCTCAGCCGAGTGTTCCTTGAACCTAACCTTTTGACCTCGCTGTGGTCCGGAGCAAAAGAACGGAATTTCCTTGCGCCAAAGTGTCACAGTATTGTTCCTGTGATTAAAAGTAATATTCTGATTACAATATGTTCATTGATGTGATCTTTGTACTTTTGTGTATGTTTATTCCAGAGCTTGGGTCTGGCCCACTTTGTATGGATCACCCCCCTGCAGTGTATACTGTGTGTGGGTCTGATCTGGGAGCTGATCGAGGTGAATGGCTTTTGCGCGCTGGCAGCCCTGACTCTGCTGGGCATCATCCAGGCCTGGCTCTCCCAGAAGATGGGGCCGCACCGGTGGGGAAACACTATTACACATCCACTCATATTATGGAGCATAAGTATCAGAATATTACATCTATACATAAACTTGTAATTGCCCTAATGCCCAACTTGCTGAATATTTGAAACATTATTTTTCTC